>NC_045732.1:14755966-14878480 GCF_009834535.1 Camelus ferus
TTGGGTATTGGCACTTTGTCTTAATATGGTCTGAACTCACTCTCTGGCACCCATGCCTCTGGCTGCCCCTCCATGCAAACTCTGGTGGCCAGTGCATCTGCTAGACTCAACCCTGCCCGACAAGAGCAAACAGGCTGGACTATATCCTGAAAGTGCTGTATCAGTCAATCAAGATAGGCTTAGTGATGCTTATGTAACAGCTCCAAACTCCCCATCGTCTAAAGCAAAGGTTTATTTTTGGCTTTTTCTACATGCTCATCTTGGCCCAGCTATCACTCTGCTCCAAAACACCCTCAGCTCAGAGGCTCCTCCATTTGGAGCATCCCTGGTCCCAATGGCTAGATGAAAAAAGCATGGTGCACTGCAAATGGGCTCTTCGAGACTTGTCCAGAAGCAATACATTTCCAGCCACATTTCATTGGCCAATGCAGGTCGTGTAGCCCTGCCTCACGTCAAGGGGACAGAAAGGTACAATCCCACCCAAAGGCAGGAGAACCACAGATATTGCTGAATAACATTAACTGTCACTACAGGCACCCATTTTTAAGCCACCATTCATCTCTTTGTTCATGGAACTGGAATATTGACTTCAGAGTTGGTTGGCTGTATCTGTTAACTCTTACTAATCCCCAGAGAGAGCTTTAAGGTTTAATTAAGACACAAAACGGATTGGCTGAGAAGAAATAAGTCCTTGATGAAAAAATCTTCCTATGCTATAACTACTGTCCTTAGTACTAATAAATTAATATTAATAATAGCTAGGGTTTCATTTATCAGGCATTTGCTATATGTCAAGTACTCCTCTAAGCATTTTACATTTATTAATTTGTTTAATACTCCACCAACCTCATGATGTAAGTACGTTTCATATTCCCATTTTATAGACAAGGAAGCTGAGTCACAGTTATGTTTAGTAATGTGCTCAGGGTCAACAGCTATCAAGGTTTACTTGATGCTATTTTAATCTTTAAATTATTAACATAAAATATAATATAGTTTGGTTCTTCTACTAACCCCTGGGTTTCCACAGTGGTGTTGTGAGCCTCTTGGCTTGTGATGTCTAAAGCATTGTCTCTCTTTAGGCTTTAGTCCAGAGAGCATTTCTGGCACATGACAGGAAAGATTGGAGTAGGGGGTGGAAAGTGCAGGACTTCTGCTTCTGACTAGAATGTAGAAAGTCTTAAAAGAGCATCATTCTTACCCCAACCACCAAAACAAGCCTGATGAACTACAAAATCAAAGTTTTGTAAACTCCACTTGAGAGTTGGGGATGCAAAGAACCCTAAATGAACAAATTTCTAGAAAGCTATGAGCCCGTCCTAGGTGAGAAGAGAGCCGTAACTGTTCTCACTCACAGTAGAATGACGAGTGGAGAAGAAATCCATGTGGAAATGTGGAAATGTGGAAAGGATAAGGAGAAAGTAGCCAAGATTGCAAAGTTCAATGGTCACATGGTGTCTGACATGACAGAGAAGGCCAAGGGTCAGCCACAGACCCATCAAGTCATTTCCAGGGCTTGTCACCAAGTACTCAGGGGGTATTGTGCCAAAGGCTGGGACAGGGCAAAAGAGGGATCTCCTTGGGAGATGAACAGGGTCTTTCCCAAGTGCAAGGCAACCATCTCCAATCTCCCAAAGTAGAACTGAGAACTCAAATGTCCATCGACAGATGAATGGATAAGATGTGGTGTATATACAATGGAATACTACTCAGCCATAAAAAAGAATTAAATAATGCCATTTGCAGCAACATGGATGGAACTGGAGATTGTCATTCTAAGTGGACTAAGTCAGAAAGAGAAAGAAAAATACCATATGATATCACTCATATGTGGAATCTTAAAAAAAAGGACACAAATGAACTTATCTACAAAACAGAAACAAACTTACAGACATAGAGAACAAACTTATGATTACCAGGGGGAAAGGGGAATGGAAAGAGATCAATTGAGAATTTGCACCTCTTGGGGAGTGATGGAAATGTTAGCTATCTTGATTGTGGTGGTGGTTTCATTGGTGTATACATCTATCAAAATTCATCAAATTGTTCATCTCAAATATGTGTAGTTTACTGTACAGGAATCATACCACAATAAAGGTGTTTTTAAAAAGTAGAACTGTGAAAAGTATGTGTAGCCCTCTGGGCTCTGAGGTACCAAAGGCATGGGGTTTGTGAGTTGAGGGAAATCCATCTATGACACTCTTAAAGTCAGCTATTTAAAAAAACAGTAAGAATGCACAAGTTACCAAGGAAATACAAATTAAACCAAAATTTAAGAAACTGACATTAAATATTAGTGAAGATATAGAGCAACTAGAATTCTCATCCATTTCTGGTCAAGAGTTTCAAATTATACAACCACTTTGGAGAACTACTTGGCAGTTTCTAATGGTTAAACGTATATCTGCTCTAAGAACCAGCATCCCACACTCCACAGTAATTATCTAAGATGAATAAAAATGCATATCCGCAAAAAGACTTGCTTACCAATGATTAACACAGTTTTACTGATAAGCTTAAAACTGGAGAATACCTATGTGTTCATCAACATGTAGATAAAATTTTCCATGTTCACACAACAGGATACTACTCAGCAACAAACAGTATGAATTACTGACAGTCAAAACCATGGCTGATTCTCAAAAACATTATGGTGAGTGAAAGAAGTCCAACACAAGAGTACTTATGTATGAATCCATTTATATGAAGTTCTAGGACAGGCAAAATAATGTATGGTGATGAAAATCCAAACAGCAGTTGAATTAACCAGAAAGAGGCACAAGGGAGCTTTCTGGGATAATGGAAATGTTCTGTATTTTGGTTTTGGATGGTTAATACATGCAGTTGTCAAAACTTAAATGAAGATTTGCACAACTTACTATAGTTTAATTATACCTCACTTCTACAATGTACAAGGTTGGGAGGAGGGTGTAGCTCAGTGGTAGAGTGCATGCTTAGCATGCACAAGGTCCTGGGTTCAATCCCCAGTACCTCCACTAAAAATAATAATTAAATAAACCTAATTACCTCCCCTCAAATAAAATTAAATAAAATTTTAAAGGTACAAGGTTAAATATCATTTCAGAACACTGAGAATGAGTCAGCTCCAAACTGAGTCCTTGATACAAGAGTTAAAAGCCAGGTCCTGTAAGCCACCCAAGGCCAACAGAAAACAATCACAGCATTCCTCTTATTTGCAGCATTTAACAGTCAGGTGCAGACACGACAGGACTTGCTATAAAAAAAAGGCCCAACCCCACACCTAGTGAGTGATCCTATCCTTTCATCTGTCTTTATCCAGTGTTATCTCACGTTGATTCACCCAAAACCTGCTGACGTGTCACTGTCATAATCTCTCAGTGTCAGCCTATAATTGTTCAAGGTCAGCCCTTAAAGCACTGGGGATTCCCACTCTCTAACCACACAGAGTTTATCAATGTATGGCTTGCTACAGCTCTACCATTAACTGCTTGATTATTTTGTTACTGCCATTTGTGATCTTAACTTCCCTATATAAGTCTGTGCAAACACTTTCCCATGAGGTGCCTTTGAAATGCTCAGAAACAACTATCGCTGTAGGGAAGGAAAGTAGTATTATGCAGTAGGGTGACTGTAGGTCACATCTTATAGTCTTAACACTGCCTTAAATAGCACTTCTCACACTTCAATGTGCACAGGAATCACCAAAGAATATTGGTCAAATGACTGCTCTGATTTAGCAGGTCTGGAGTGAAGCCCAAGGTTCTGCATTTCTAACAAGTTTCCAGGTTATGGAACGTTGCTGGTCCAAGGACAACACTTTGAGTTTTAAGGACCAAGTTTCCTTTTCTCTACGGTTAAGCTCTCTGTTCCTGGAAGGTGCTTCTCTCCATGTGTAAATTCTCAGTCCAGGCTTCAACATTTGACTGCTTCAGGTTCAAAGATGCCAAGCTAGGGTCCCAGCAGTGGACAAAGGATAGCTTTTGGAATGCAAAATAAGCATTCGAGACAGGCAGTTTAACTTTTAGGTATTAACTCAAAATCAATACATCACTGATCTATTTCCATCAACAATCTGTAGGACTTCCAATGACCAGCAGCTTCCACAGAGCAGGCAGCAGACCTTTCATAATCATCCGCGACCAGAGCAATGGGCCATATGCAAGAGCTTCACCACTTTAGCTCACAGTGGTCAGCAGAAGCACTCTGCCTGACAGCCAAGGAAGGAAGGAGGGGTGCAGGTCAGTAGGTCTCTCTCTGCAACGGGCCACAGCCTGCTTCCATAATCAGGCATGGAAAACAGCTTCCTTCCCCCATGACTCTGCTGTGTACAATGTTGCTCCTCAGATGGATACAAAGGAAAACAGATTTTGCTCTCAAACGACCTTTGGGCAGTAGCATTATAAAAGATGGCAAGATGATAATGACAGTATGGTATTTGGCATCCATGTCTTAAATCTTTCAAAAATATTTAAGATTATCTCTATGCAAGAATTTCAGACTTTTTTTTTTTTTGGAAAAATACATCTGAGTCATTTAATCTAAATAATTCACAATATTAATAAATTCCCCAACCATTTTATTTAAACATCTGATTTATCATTCAGAAGGAAACTTCATATGTCAAATATTGAAATATCAATGCTTAATGTAATATGATATACAATATGATATACAATACAAGGTATGTTCCAATTGATTAGGTTTCATTGGATTAGTGGCATTAGTCCTTGAGCACAAATACTCTGTCAAACACAAAAACCAAAACATACATGCACACACAACACGACAGCAAAAGAAGTCAATATGCCCACAATTTTGTTAGTTTAAGAAGATGAACTAATCATAGTATGACGAAGGTTAGGAGTTCTAGATTTTGCATAACCAGCTTAAAATGTGAAAATTAAATGGAGGAAGCTAGTGAAGTGTGGCATCTTAGGTTCAGAGATCCACCTATATACAGAAATCTGGGGATTCATTAAGAAACAAAAAACACTGGAGGAGTTCAGTTGGGATTCCTGGTACTCAGCAAGACAACTAGATAAGCATGAACTTATAGCCAAATATTTATTTTATTTTCATACCTTGCCTACCCATCTAGAAGTCTTCCTCTGTCACCCTAGGACATTTTATTACAGAGATTCAAGGTTGTGGAAGTCCTTGTTTCTAAAAAGTAATTCAGTATTACTCAGCACTGCAATACTACAAGCACTCATTTAGCACTGGCCCATTATTTTGGTAGCAGTTATAAATTTTATACTATCAGTCAAGCCTAGTTTTCCTAACATGGCTTTAGCTAAAGAATCAGGATTTCTCTCCACACTCAAAATGAGGAGTGAAAAAATCTGAAGGTGATCAGGTATCTGAGGATAATCAGAGCTAAACTGAATTATTACAGAAAAGTCCTGGGTTCTTTTGCAATATAATCACCACCACCACCAACACACTGCCCTCACTACAACCACCAGTGGCTCCCTTACCACTACAATCATAACCATCATCAATGCCACCATCATATACTATTGATAGTATACAGAAAATTGCAGAAGCCTTCTGAAAATAATTTTGGCAGTAACTTCAATCTTAAAAATTCATATCCCATTTGAGTCCACAATTTCTCTCAAAGGTATCTGTTCTACAGAAATACATCTCAAAAAATGCATAGAAAACTTACTATAAAAGTGTCAATTCTCACTAATAGAATTCCAAAGTCCCAACAGGATTAATTTTTGGCACACTGACAAACTGACTCTAAAATTTACGTAGAAACATTGTTTGAAACAAGGAACAATTACAAACACCCTAAGTAATTTCAAAGACAAATTTATTTAACAAATGTTTATCAAGTGGCTATTACATGCCCGGTACTGTTTTAGCCAAAGGGATGGATGACTAAATAAAAGCTCGGTGTGCTTTCTACTACAGAACAGTGGGTTGCATATAATAAGAATAAAAGACATCTGATCAACTAATGGGAAAAAAACTACAAGACATATTGTAAAATTAGGAAAAAAATCGTGGTACAATAAATGCAGTATAATGCTATTTTTCTCCTAAAAATCATCTCTGAGCATGTACAAATGTAACTGCATAGAAAACAATCTAGGAAGATATCTCACTAACAGAGGATGGATTTTTACTCCTGGATAGGAAAGTGGGATTAAGTCATGGACAATTTTGGCTTTGTGTAGTAGTTGAATTTTTATAAGAAGAATGTGTTTATCACATGTATACCGAAAATTTACCAGCCTACCTGAAAAATACTGATGAAGTATTCCAGGTCACAATCTGGTCTAGAATAAATTGTACTTAATAGAATGTTTTCAAATACCATCTCGTTGTTGGTAATTTTTCTATAAGTTCAAATTCTGTAGGCTAATTGTAGACAAAGTTTATTTTTGTTAAAAGGCAGGAAAGCAGAAGTGTAAGAGAGAGGACGTAACAGGATGGTGTTTACCATCAGTTAAATGTGGACTCTAATCTTTACCTGGTACCTGATAAACATGTATGTTCTCAGAATGTATACTTTCAATAGAAAGTAAAGAGTAACTAACAAAAAGTAGCTTAAACAATAGGTATTTCCTCACTCACACAACCAGAAATCCAGAAGCAGAACAGTGACAGGTAGGACAAACTTAATAATTCTCCCTTGGCTTGTACCTCATAGTTGCAAGATGGCTGCTGCAGCTCCAACAAAGCACTACATCTTTATAAGACAGCAGTCCAACGTAAGAAGGAATGAGGTCTTTTATATATGCAGGTCTCTACTTTATTAGGGAGGACAGGTTTTTACAGCAGTTCCCACAATTTCCCCTTACATTGATTTAGTTGGCCAGAACCAGGTCACATGGCTACCCACAAATGAATCACCGGAAAAGAGACAGAATAATGTTTGACTTAAGCCCAAACATATTTCATATCCTCAGACTGAGCCCTCCCCTTCCCTGAGCACATAACTACCTGCTATGCACAGTAATTCTGGGTTCCTCTTTTAACAAGAGAACAAAAAAGAAATCGCTACTGCACAGCCAGTGAACTGTTACAATAAGTAATTGAATTTCAGTTTGTTCATCTGTCAATTGGGCCAAATGACCTATTCTCATAATTGGAACACTAGATGAGATAGCATACAGTGAGCACTTTGCTTATACTAGCTGCTTGATGAGTGTCAGTATTCTTCCTCAACTCCTTTCATCAATAATTATAGCATTATTTCCACAAGGAGCCTTTTAAAAGATAGACACCAAGAAAACTAGAAGGCAAAGTATCTCCAGTCTTCCATTCCTTTGCATTTAGGTATTCTAATGTATGCTCTTGTATTCTGCAACCAGAAATGTCACTACCAGGACTCTTACCTAAAATGGTAAAATAGTCTCTAAAGAGAGTCCTGTACAAAGCAACCCAACTAAGTGACAGAAGCCATGAGAGGAGATACAATATTGGGTAAAGATTTTTTTCGGTATTAATTTCAAGTTTATATCTCGAAGAAAAAAGGGATCCACTGGAGTGCTAATTGGACACTATAACGTCATGCGGTGAAGGGAAGAAGGGGCTGGCTCTCTGGGGCCTCTTTCATAAGGGCACTAATTCCAGATTCCCATCCCCCTCTTCTCAACTAAGGATGACATATTTACTTTCTCATGGAAAAACATTTCCTGCACATTCCAAAACAGTGACACCAGAAGTCCTTTGCACACGATGACAAGTGAAAGTTATTTCACCACAAACAATTTGATGACAAATTTGGCATTTTTGTTTTAGCCACAGCAGGAGGAGAAAGAGTGAAAGGGCCAGATTCCTGGGTCCCACCCCTAGTAGGTCTAAGGTAGACTCGAAAAATCTATAGTCAAACAAGCTCCCAGGTGATGCTGATAATGCTGTTCAGGACCACTCCCAGAAAACCACTGCCCCCGAGTGATGCAGGAGCCATGACCAGCTATGATGGCCCCAGTCTTTCCGCGAGTCCCCACCTGTGAACTGAGGCTCAACCCCAGGCCAACAACACTGGATAGCAGAGCTGGGAAATGCATAACACTTTTTAATAATTTCAAATTATTTCCAGGCTGCAGAACTTGAGACTGGCAGACTTCATTTTTGGGGTAGACCCCCTTCAAGTAAGCTTGAAAGGAGAAGAGGATGGTCAGCTTCCCCGCTATCTCACCTGCCAACTTTCAACCAAGGGAGAACAAAATAACACTCAAATTCTAAATGCTTTTAAGGGTTTGCAAGTACTTCAAGGAAATTACTCTTCCTTTCTTTCAGACCCCAAGAATTTAGGGCTTTTTGCGTCTTTGTCATGACAAAAATCCAAGATTGGCTTGGGCTTTATCACAAAAGCTAAGAGCGTGGCCCAGACAAAATGGCCAGATGAGCCTGTTGTCGACTGCTTTGCCAACAATGGACCAAAAGAACTGCATTAGGATTTTTTTTCCTGACATTTGAGGCAACAGATTTTTCAAAACAATATTTTGATTTGCATACCAAGCTAAATTCCCTCTCGGAGGAGGGATGGAGCACATTCCATTGTGTAAGACAATACTCATTCCCACACGGTGATGTAAGTGCTCAGCGAGCAATGCTCTTTCTGAGATTCTTTTCCTTGCCGTTAAGGTTCCTATTATAAAATTTTAACCACTTCAGAATCAAGCAAGATGTTGCGAATGTTTCTGTTAGTGTTTTTGCAAAACCGAAAGAGACAAGGCTGTCACCAACTGCCTCACGCACAATTATTTAATGACTTCTCCCTCATGGTATGAATAGGATTTTGGAAATCTATCTTCACTTCCCAGGACTTTCTTCGCATAGGCATACTGATTTGGGTAGTTTATTTTCACCAGCTTTTGACGTTCAGGGAGCAGTCTAATTGTTTGCTAAAATGATAGGAGGCATTTCGGGGCTTTAAGACTAAATCCTGGTAGGAATGTTGAGGTTAATGGGAAACACACTGGGCATTTTGCTAGTTAAGAGAATACTGGGGCACAGGGAAGATTACAGACAAAATGCACTCTAACACATAAATGATATAAAACGGCGTGAAGAAGTATAGCACAGCGGGGAGATCTGGGCAAAAGCCTGTTCTTAAGATTCCTTGAAAAAGCACCTAGTGAAAAATCACAATGTTTTATGTACTATCTTTTATTTATTTGCCTACATATCCCCAAATCTTAAGATTAAAGGGAAAAAATTGGATTTTCATTTGAATTTTGTATGCTACTTTTTAATTGTGAAAAGCTTGCGGGGAAAAAATCAAACAGTGAAGAAAAAGAAAACAGTATAGTACCAACCAGCCTAAATTCACAGTCATTCACTTTTAGTCAATTTAACAGAGCTCGTTTTAAAATGGAAAAGAAAAGGAGCAGTAGAGAAAAAAACTGAAATCTTTATTTTTTTCCCCTTGTCCTATTTACATCTCACTATTTAGTTTGTTGGGAACCCTTCCAGCACATGGTTTTTTACTTTTGTTTTATATACATACACTCAAAGCAATGCTGAATATAGCCTTGTATGTTTTCTAGTATCTCCATAAATGCCATCAATACAGTACTTATGATACTGCAACTTGATTTTCTTTCATTCAGTGTTATACTTTTGAGCCTGTCTATTCATACAGATTTAGGTCATTTTTAATGGGAGCATCACATTCCATTCTATCCATACACTACCATTGCTCTTCTAGCTGCCTGATAAAAGCTTCAAGTGTTTTCCATTTTTTACAATCATAAACAATGCTGCGAAGAATACTCTTGTGCGTGTTTCCAGAGACTATAATGGAAAAGTTTGTCTTGCGACTACATCCAGGACAGAACTGCTGGCTCAGAATGTCTGCACACTTTCAGACATTCATCAAAATGCTCTCAGAAGAAGTGAGAGTAACTAGTATTCCAATCAGAAGCAATTAAAGTTTCTGTTTTCCTTCATTCTGGTCCAAATCCCGACTATGTCATTCTTAAGATATTCCACTCATCCAAGGATCCCTGATAAACAACCAAGATGAGTTTTCTGACCACAGTTGGAATGACAGACTACGGTGGACACCTCTTCCCTCTGCCCATCAGCATCCCTGCTTTCTAGAAACAGAGCCTCTCTTTTCTACAGAGCTGCCCTCCCATCCAATGTATTTTTCGTCACAGTCATAACGGACCTTTTCCCTAGATATAATGACCCATCCAAGGGTGGAGATCAGAATAAAAGCAACTGGAATTTCTCTTTAAGGGTTAATATGGACAATGAGATAGAAAACTGAGCTTACTTGAGATGTTAAATAACTTGATGAGTAAGGAAGAAGCTGTCTTTGCCTGAGAATGAAGGAAGAGAGAAGAGGAATCAAGATTCGACAGAAATTCCACTCCCAGGTACAGACCCCAAACAGCTGAGAATAGGGACTCAAAGGTATGTGAACACCAATGTTTGCTGTAGCACTGTTCTTAACACCCAAAAGATGGAAACGAATGTCCATCAATAGATGAATGGATAACAAAATGTGGTATATAAATACAATGCAGTATTATTGAGCCATAAAAAGAAATAAAGTACTAATACCTGCTGTAACACAGATGAACCTTGAAAACATTACACTACGTGAAACAGCCAGACACAAAGGGACAAATATGGATGATTCCACTGACATGAAATATCTAGAAAGGTACTTTCATAAAGATGGAAAGTAGATTAGAGGTTACCAAGGGCTGGGGGTGGGGGGAAAGGAGAATGGGGAGTTACTGCTTAATGATTATGGAGATTATTTAGGGTGACTGGAAGGATTTGGAAATAAATAGTTGACACAACATTGTAAAATGATTATAAATCAATAAAAAATGTTAAAAAAATAGTGGTGATGTTTGAACAACGTTGTTAATGTACTTAATGTCACTGAATTATACACTTTAAAATGATTAAGATGACATTTTATGTTATATATATTTTATTACAATAAAAAATTTTAAAACCACAAGATCACTGACCATGAAAGAAAAAAGATTAGACATATATACATGGACAGAAAGATACACATATACATCTCCCAATGGCATTGTTTGGCTCCCTGCATCCTGCCAAGCCTGAAGTCAGAACTAATTATTTTATGTCTTACTTACATTAATCAGCATATTCCTTTTTTTCTTTGTCTACTTTGACTTGGTTTTCTGTTACCAGGAACTGAAATAATCCTAGACCAGGCATAACAGTGTATGGTTAGAAAGGAAAAAAGTATGTTCTTCACATCTACTTTGGTTCTAAACCTTTTATTTAAACCTCCTCTGCTGTTTGCAGGCAATCATTCCAATCTATTCTAATTGAGTTTGTGTGGGGGTTATTAGGAGCTGGTAATAGCTTCCATCAACATGATAATTTCAAAATTTCATTTTGCTGCTTGATACAAGGTCTATCCCAACAAAATTTTTTCCAGATACATTCCTCCTTGGGTTAATGTGCTAAGGACAATTGAGTAACATGCTGAAGAGGACAGGAAGGAAAAATAGTTTACAGCAATGAGAAGATGGACATAAAAAATGATTATTTTTACTCTACTACCAAACAGAAAAAGAAATGATCCAAAATCCTAAGGCAATTTCAGAGTCACCATACCTTCTTGGAGGAACCAGGAGTCCTCCTCCTTTTTTTTTATATAAAGGCAACTAATAATTCTTACCTTTATTTCACCTGCTCTTCAAAAGCAAATTGACAAATCCTCAGTAGCAAAGAAGGGGGCAAGAGGAGATAGATAACTCCTTCCCCTTGATTTTTCTCTTTGTTTAATTTGCTATTTCTATCTTCACATACATTTAGCAACAGACAAAATAAATCCAGCAATATGAAAATAACTGAAGATGCACGAAACTAGGTAAGTAATTTTAGACCTTAATAAATGCAAGGGAAAAATTATACTTTGAATTCAACAGTTTCTCCTTTCTCGGAAATGACATGTATGCAAGCCCAACTAACTTGCCTGTCAGCTTGTTCATAATATGATTTTAAACAAAGCAAAAGATAAAATAAATCCACTTGCAAAGAGGCAAGCTGTAAGATTAAAAGTATTCTCTAGTATAGAATTTCTTCAGGACTTAAATATGAGAGATGGACAACAAAATCGTGAGAAGTTCGAAAATAAGTAGTAAGTGTGATAAAAATCCTAGAAATTGAACGGTCTTCAGGATGGGCAAGAAAGAAGAAGGGATGTGCTTGCGCGGAGTAACAGAAGAAAAAGCATATCAACAGTAAACTGGCACACACCATAGACAGCAATAGGTAAAACAGAAATGTCAGGAATAGATTAGGTCACTTTCCTAATTGTTTTCACAGTGGCCAAGCACTAAAAAGGCAAATTCAAAAGTAAATTAGGCAACATATAACAAAATAGAATATCTGTTCAACATGAGCAGAGAAACATGAAGACAGGAAAGGAATACTTCAACATTGTGGAAAATTTTCCCCCCTCCCATTTTTTTTTTTCTTTTTGTGCTTTTGGCTCTGAAAGAGCTCCGTAAGGACTGAAAGGAGGAGAGAGCAAAGGAACCAGGGAAACTCCTTTGGAAGAACAAACAGGGTTTCCAAAATTCATTTGTGCTTCTCTTCATCCAGTTTAGCCTGTTGCTTTTTCCCCCTCTAACTGCTTACGTGGGTGCTTTCTCTGCCTGGTATTCATAAGCAAGACATTTTTGAAATATGTAGCTTCATTCCAGGAACGGGGTGGGGTGGGACACCACACAAAGGAGCTTGCCTTTCAAGTACTAGCACAAAGAACTGCTTCTTGAAATATGTAACATTTCCAACTCCGGGAAGGCACTGCTGGCTAAGGAAGAAACATGAAGAGACTACAATGTACAGTCCGTATCTCATTATAACACAATCAAAAATATGAGCTGATATTTCCGCTTCTGACACTGTGTGAGTTTTCAGTCCGCTTCACCTCCACAGAGGTTCAGTTGAATGAATAATGCCGTCGTTAGAGGGAAATTATTTGGCAGAAAGGAGGAACAAGGAAGGGATAGGAGGACTAACTGACATGGAAAGTCATTTGATACTACCAGCTAAGCTCCAGAATTGGGGTTTTGAGGAGAATTCCAAACAAAATCCCAGACACTGGTTTGGAAACTGTTTCTCTAATCTGTGTTCTACTTTTGTGGCATTCCAATGGATGATATCCCAAATTATAAATGTCTTCTTCAAACAGAATTTCCTGTGAATTTGTAACAATTAGTTTAATTGGATTGAAGAAAATATGATTAATGTTGAAAAGGATGTATTTTCTCTGAATCTTCTGAAGGGAAATCCTTTCTATTCTGGTGAAAGTATGAACCACAGCCATAAATAATTCATTATACAATTCTATGATAAACTTGAGGACTTACTTAAATACTGACATTTTCTTTGTAATATTAGACTATTTAACTAAAATGTATTACAGCGAGTTGGGTTATTTATTAAAAATTCATTTTACTAGTGGTTACCACTGGGGAGGGGGAGGGGCAATACAGGGATGGGGGAGTGGAAGGTACCAATCCTTGGGTGTAAGAGAGGTTATAAGGAAGTATTATACAACACGGGGAATATAGCCAATATTTTGTAATAACTGTAAATGGAGAGTAACCTTTAAAACTGTATAAAAAATAAAAACTCAAATTCAAGGCCAAAATCTTAATTTCCTTTGTGTAGTTCTTTATCTTCTCATTTGTGCAAGTATTTCTTGAATCTATTCATTGGCTCACTCTTTAGAAGCAGAGAGTTATAAAACTGTTGCATACATGTATTAAAAATGATTACTTATTAAAAAGGAACTCTAGCTATTTTATATATCACCTAATTTAAACCTAGAGACATTTTTTTTTCTTCTCCATTTAAGAGATGAAAAATCAAGTCCCTGAGGTGTTAGATAACCTGACTAAGGCTGCAGTTAAATGCAGACCTAACACCGGAGCCTGCGTAGTTTTCACTAAGCTATGCTATCTCCAACTGAAAGAAGTTGGCAATACCACCATATATGGGACGATGTTAAAATACCAACTAAATCTTTACAGAGGATAAATGGAACAAAGTAGACCAGAGAAAAGATCTTTCCCAAAATATTAGTTACAAGAGCTTTAAAAAAAGTTCTAGAACTATATCCCCTTAATTTTTAATCATTAAGAATACTCCATTATTTACATTTATAGTATTGGAAATTTAATGTTTTTTTTAAAAAAGATCTAAAGTACTTGATAGTATTCATAAAAATATAGCATTTACTACTTATTAATAAAAATTCAAACTATATACCAACTTAAATTTCTCAATACTTATATTGGATAAAATAAACAAGTTTCTTCTGTATAGCACAGGGAACTATATTCAATATCTTGTAGTAACCTATAATGAAAAAGAATATTAAAAGCAATGTATGTACGTGTATGACTGAAGCATTGTGCTGTACACCAGAAATTGACACAACATTGTCAACTGACTATACTTCAATTTACAAAAAATACTTTTATTAGGTTTGAGGACTATTTCCGACAAAAAAAATTGGCCACATTCTCATCATCCTTCTCCCTGTCTTCCCTCTGTATTGAAGAGAAGACTTCGCAATTTATCTCAAGACAAAATTAAGAAAAAGAGGACGAGAAGTAATGTTCAACCTGAGAATAAGTCATCATCACACTCCTGCCACCACTGTCCAGCAGACTGACTCCCATCCAGGGGGAGCTGCAGGGAATATTTTAGTCAAGATACCTTATGTAGCTACACTGTATCACCTACTCATGAAAGCTGAATTAGCTACCTCATCCCTCTTCCTGGTATTTCACAGAGGTGAAAAGAGAAACTGGGATGGACCACATCTGGGAGAAGAGGGAAGGACATACACCAACTTAAGAATCTGACAAAATCTATTTTTATTAAATAGGGAGATATGAAAATATATATCAATAAACATTCTTATGTGCTTGAAACATTAACTGTCACTGGAATACAACGTGGTGTCTTTTTACCAAAGAGTAACACATATTTGAAATAAGATTTTCAAATGCTATAGTGACTTAACATAATTCTAAGAATGAAGGTCTATTATGTGTTCCACCATGTATGTTTCTCCAAACAAAGAGCCCCAAGGATAACCTGTAGCAACACATAGAGCTTACAATAGACA
The DNA here is from genome assembly GCF_009834535.1 of Camelus ferus. NCBI lineage: Eukaryota > Metazoa > Chordata > Mammalia > Artiodactyla > Camelidae > Camelus > Camelus ferus. Next base: position 14,771,064 of record NC_045732.1, read on the forward strand.
AAATAAAATGGAATACAGTCCAGACACTTTTTCTATGTAGGTCCGAATGTACTCCTCCGTGTTTTTGTGTGTATGATTTAATTGTCTTAAATTGTCTTATTAGATTTTAAGACTATAAAGTAATACATGATCATGGTAGAAAATCATAAAATACTAAGCTATATATATATATATAGCCTATATATATGTATATAATATTGTCTTTCCAAGTCCTGTAATTTTGTTAGCAGTTTAGTATGTATCTTTTTACATCTTTCTTACGCTCATTGTACTATGTATCTATTTCTCTTTAATTTTCTTTCAAAAATAAGATATTACTATACATTTTATCACTTAGCAATAAATCAGTGTTCTTCTGATTAATATATGAAAGCACTCATTCTATTTTAATAGTTGCATAATGCCTTATAGTATGAATATACAGTAATTTATTCAACTGTTCCCATTTTTAAAGCCATCTTGGCTATTCCTAGTCATTTGCTTCTATGAGTGATGCTGAAAAAAAAAATCCCTCTACAGATATGTTTATCTATTGGTGGTTCTATTTCTGTAGAACCAGGTCTCCAAATTGGGAGTATTGGGTAAAAACAGATGTCCATTTTAAAATTCAATAGAATACTGCTAAAAATCAATAGCTTTTCATGATTAGCTAAATGGAGGCACAGATATTCACATACAGAAATATTTGTAGATATGTACATTCACATAGCTTAATTCACAAACATGTATTTCTTTGCTCTGTCTTCTGAGAGAGCCTACTAGCAACAAGCCCACTCAGCACCCAGATCTTGGTTCCTAATACCATTCTCCAGTAAAAGGAACCAGAGAGCCTTGTAAAAATGGCTTCATCTAGGGTTGGGTAGGTAATATACAAAAGGAGCCTGCAACAATTTGAGCAACAAAGTAGTTTTGGATTACAACTCTAAACTTAAATTAGCCATGAGTTCCTATTGGCAAAAATAAACAACTGAATGAATAAATAGGGGAAACCAAACATATTTTCCATGTGGAAGAATTCCCAATAACTCATGTAGATAATCTGCCCTCAAGGAAGTAAAGGATAATTCTTCATTCCTTAAATATGATCCGGGTGAAGTGACTTCTTTCCTAAGAATGTAGGGCATACAGAAAGGGGCAAAAAAGCATTAACTTTATAGTGTAGAAACTTGGCAAATGCTACCTCAGTCAGGTTATCAAGCTCTGTAACAACAGCGGTAAGACATGTTGGCAGTATATCCTGTGGACAATGTGATGAGAATAAAACTTTGCCTCTGTGGTCTTCCTCCCAAGAATCCACAACCCCAGTCTAATTATAAGAAAAACATCAGATGGAGTAGAGGCGTATCCTACAAAATACCAAGTCAGGACTCCTCAAAACTGTTCAAGTTGGGGGAGGGTATAGCTCAGTGTTAGAGTGCATGCTTAGTATGTATGATGTCCTGGGTTCCATCCACAGTACCTCCAAAAACAATTTTTTTTAAACTGTCAAAGTCATCAAAAACAAGGGAAGTCTGAGAAACTGTCACAGCCAAAAGGATGTTAAAGAGACAGGATGACTAAATGTTAATGACTAAAGTAGTTTCCTGGATAAGATCCTGGGACAGAATAAAGATACCACATAAAAACTAAGGAAATCTGAATAAACAATGGTCTTTAGTTAATATTGTTTCAGTATTGGTTCATTAGTTTTGACAAATGTATCATCTAATGTCAGATGTTAATAGAGGAAACCAGGTGTGGAGTATATGAGAATTCTCTATCTTTGTAACTTTTCTGTATATGTAAAGCTATTCTAAGAAAGTAGTTTTATTGTTTTAAGAAAAAGTAACTCTTAAAATACCAATTAAACTGGACATAAAAAGAAAATCATAAAAGCAGGGAATATAGAATACTTCAAAATGTATTTTTAAAAGAAGGTATAGATCTACATGAAGAAAACTTTGAAGTTATATTAAGATTATTAAAACAAGATTTTTCCAAAGGGAGAGAAATACCAGGGTTCTTTTCAGAAAGAGTTCACATCATAAAAAGGCCAATCCATTGGTTTAATATTATTTCCATAAGAATCCAAGCAAAGTTTATTTGGATTGTGGGACTTTTGGGGTGGGGGGGGCAGGGAGGTGAAGAAGTTAAATCAGGTGAAAATATTTATAAAGTTTTATGAAAATTTCAAGAAAAATTTGGAATGTAATGAAGAAAGATTTGCTCAACAATGCTTTAAAACATATAATAAAGTTACTATAATAAAAAGGTATGGCATCAGCATGAGACAAGACAAAGACATCCATATATAAAATTTAATATCTGTTGAAGCAATTGTTTCAATTCAAAAGGGAAAGAAAAGATGATGCACTTGGAAAGAAAGAGAAGGAAGGAGGGGAGTGGAACACTGCAATGAAAACTAGAAAGCAGAAGTGCATATGGCATGTTGAAAGGATTCAACAAACTCAACCAGGAATACAAGGGAGCAGATGGGGATTAGGGAAAGCAGACAGTAGTAGGTTTGGAGAAGGCCAAAATGCCAGGCTGTGTTTAGGCTTTATCCAACAGCTGAAGGATAGCTAAGAACATGTTTGAGACAGGGAGTTGGCACTGCAGAGGTAGAAGACTAACATTTACTGAGTACTGACTGTTATCCAAGGGGTTATTGTCAGATATTGACATAGGTCATTTAATCCTCAGCACAACCCTATGAGATGAGTATTCTTCAGTGAGTATTCTTTAATTAGTAGTTTGCTATTCTGGTTACCATTTATCCTGTTGTTTTCTTTTTTGTAGTATTATTTGTATTGTTATTTTGAAATATTTTATTTATTTTGTAGTATGAAGCAAAGACTTCAGTATGATATTAGTATTACAGAAAAGATTTCCATATAAGAGAACAAAGTCACGATTATAAAATTTAAAAAGTGGAAAACCAGTATTGTTGATTTGGAAATATGTATTAAAAATCAACTCATAAGCTTAAAAAAATATGTACTTTCTGCCTCTGTCAACTGAAGTGACTGGTAGAAATAAATGCCTACGCCCATGGATTTTGGCCTTTAATTCCATTCCCCTCTGAAACTCTGTACCAGAGCTTCTTGGAGCAGTGGCCAATTCAAGATCTGGTTCAGTGGCAGGGAAGATATAAGATGAGCCTTGGACATTTTGTAGTGCCAAAAATTAAGGAAGATTTCAAAAACAAATAGAATCATTTCAAAAGGACGCTGGAACCAGCTTAAATAAGTTCCTACTAATCAAGTCTATGAAAACCTGAACATCAGAGTAACTGCAGTTGAGTATCCATATTTTATACATAATAACTGTAGAAACTCAGGCTAGGGGAAGTGAAATACTTCATTCAAGAATATCCAGCCAGCCAATAGGCACTTAATTTTAAAAATGCTAAACATCACTAATTATCAGAGAAATGCAAATCAAAACTACAATGAGGTATCACCTCACACCAGTCAGAATGGCCATCATTCAAAAGTCCACAAACAATGAATGCTGGAGAGGGTGTGGAGAAAAGGGAACCCTCCTACACTGTTGGTGGGAGTGTAGATTGGTGCAGCCATTATGGAAAACAGTATGGAGATTCCTCAAAAGACTAAAAATAGACTTACCATATGATCCAGCAATCCCACTCCTGGGCATATATCCAAAGGGAACCTTAATTCAAAAAGATACATGCACCCCAATGTTCATAGCAGCACTATTTATAATAGCCAAGACACAGAAACAACCTAGATGTCCATCGACAGATGACTGGATAAAGAAGTGGTGGTATATTTATACAATGGAATACTACTCGGCCATAAAAAATAATAAAATAATTCCATTTGCAACATGGATGGACCTGAAGAATGTCATTCTAAGTGAAGTAAGCCAGAAAGAGAAAGAAAAATACCATATGATACCACTCATATGTGGAATCTTAAAAAAAAAAAAGAAAGACAAGTGAACTTATTCATAAAAAAGAAACAGACTCACAGACATAGAAAACAAACTTATGGTTACCAGGGGGGAAGGGATTGGGAAGGGATAAATTGGGAGTTCAAGATTTGCAGATACTAACTAAAATATATAAAATAGATAAACAATAACTTTATAGCACACAGAACTATATTCAATATCTTACAGTAACCTGTAGTGAAAAAAAGTATGAAAACAAATATATGTATGTTCCTATATGACTGAAGTATTGTGCTGTACACCAGAAATTGACACAACATTGTAAACTGACTATACTTCAATAAAAATATATTTAAAAAAAGAATATCCAGCCAGTAAAAAGTAGTCAATACTGACTGAGTCTTCATGACTCCAGAGTAATGCATCTACTGTACACCATGCTCCTTGATCAAAGCAATGCTTAACTGAAGAGAAAAAAGCAGAAGTGAGGAGAGTAAGAGGAGACAACCAGGAAGAGACAGGTAGGGAAACCTCAACGGAATTTTCATGGGAAAGGATTTTCTACTAAGTAGCTCCAGGCAACAATACAAAAGCAGAACTAGAAACCCAAGCAGTGGCTGGATAAGACGGGATATTAGACAAACCACAAGTCCCTCCAATACTAGTGTCCAGATGTGTCAGGCGCTCCTGCTTCATGATGACTCTTCCCTTTAACATCCCTGTAACAGTGGTCAAATCCCCCCTCATGCCATAGGATGTTCTGTAGCCAGATATCTCTGATATGGAGATTCCTAAAGACATGTTGACTATTCCTTCAGTTCACCCTGGTGCCCTTGGGGGCTGTAGCCAGTCCTGGAATTCAGTGCCTGAGGGTCTCTTAGCCTTTCCAGCAGGTTGCAATAACTTCTCACGGCTTTGTCCCCAGCAGGGACCCTATCTCTCCTTTAATTTCACAAAGTACTGCTAAGACCAGGCTCTGGAATTTAATCAAATTGTACATGAGGCTAAAAGGAAAAAATTATAATGCAGAAGAGAACATTTAAAACTAGATATTAAATAGCATAGCTCCCGGTACCCAGTACATTACAGAGTAGAGCCCACCTCCTATTACTTACTCATCCTGGGAGCGTTTTTGACCGTTGTCTCCCCTATACCCAATGGAGGACCTAGAGAGAGGAAACAATAGTTCATCCCTGGGACCTAGAGAGAGATAACAATAGTTCATCCTTCTTTACCAGCCTCAGGTTCCCCTCCAGGAGGGTCCAACTCTGGCCTGCAAGGAAGAATTACTACGCACATGGCTTCGAGTTACAGCTTCCCCTGGGCAAACCCAAGACGTTTATTGTGGGCATTTTTCTTCCCACAACTGAAGAGCAATCATCCTCAAAGCAGAATGAAGCCTCCATCTCTAGCAACAAACCAAACCACAGAAACTTCAACACTAGGATGTCTTTTTCTCCCAAGGCTCCCAGGACTAATTTCTTCAATTAAGGCCCAGGGTTAAAATTCTGGGACTTTCATTTAGATAAAAGATAGACAAAATCTATATAGAAGTCTCAGTGAAAGAAATCTGTCCCCAAGCATGTGGCCTAGGATGAAAAGAGCAGCCTTGATATGGGAGAGGGGGTAGGGGAGAGAGGAGTAATCAAACAGTACCCATTTCCCTTCCAGAGCAAACACCAAGGAGTAGATTAGTCCCTCACCTCCTCCCACCCATTTCATGATTCAACTAGACTCAAGAGTTTCACTTTATTCTGTATCTCAACTAAGAAGTTGTACTGATATACTGGGACATCAGGGTGGTATAGAGTATACACATGCAAGGTGGTCCCAACTCTCAGCTGAAAACACTCTCCCTACCTCCCTCCCCAGCCATCACAGGCTGCAGTCCAGCTGTCTGCTGCTTGGGAAGGGCAGGCAATGTCCCTCCCTACCACAGCCCCTCCCTTCTCCTCTCCCCTCTCCTTTCTTTCTCTGATCTAACCTGCCTACTGATAGCTGAAGCTTTGGACGCCAATGGTTGAAGAGAGGATTTGCACACTCCACTCTTGTAGTCTGGCTCTGTACCCCTGGGGGCTGACCTCTATGGACTTCATCAATCAGCACGCCAGTGGGGAGTCCTAGCATAGTATCAGAGAAAGTAAGAACAATGAGTTTGAGTAAGAATTTCCCCCAGCACCCTCAGAGCAGAGTCGGCTCAACCAGGCTCCATTGTTAGCCAAAGGTCACAGCCTAGTCAGCTGGCCATCTTGACTGAGCTCTCCTTGTCTCTGGGTTCTGGAATCTGTTCTCTCCTCTCCATTATTCTAGTTGAGGATGTTAACAGCACCCACTCTTACTAGCCCCAGGGTACTGTACCCTCCCTTGAGGCTTCCACACCTTTGTAACTAGACCCTTTAATAAAATCTCTGTCAATTACTTAACATGAATGTGCCATCAGTTTCCTGTTTATCCTCATCCAAGGGGTCAGGAAAGCTGTAACTTAACTCACACCATTGTGAGATGGATTTATGCTCTCTTGGATGGCTGCTTCTTGAAGCCTATGCCTAGGTTCTCAGGAGATCCCTCTGACTGCAATCCCTGTGACATGACACAGCCCTTCCTCTGACTCACTGTTCCCAGTCCCTTCTGAGCTTCCACCCCCAGCAGTGCACAGACAAGCCTTGTAACGCTGAGATACCCTTGCCTGGTATGATGGGCACTGAGATGTGCTATGAGGATTCCCATTCAAGGAAGGGATTGTTACCCCAGCTGTGGAGAGTGCTACAAGCAGACAGTCTTCAGCTGGCAATTTAGCAGCAAAGGGCTGCCAAAGCCAAGGTCACATCTTTCCCAGGGTGGCCTACACCCAATGATGGTTGGTCAAAGCAAAAGTATAAAATCTCTACCATTTGGCCTCAACTGGGACCAGTATAATGGGCCATTTTATACCAGAGCTCCCCCCAGGGATGGCCACAGTTGACTCGGCCTGCACGGCAGCTCAGTTTCTCCCTCTACCCAATCCGGCTTCCTTCCTCTCCCCTTCCCAGGTGTTGACCCCAAGGGCATCCCTCTTAGACATGTGCACACTCCACTCCTTCTCATGGTGTGCTTCCTGGGGAACGCAACTTGCAACACTGCTACAAGATCCCTGTTAAAATCACCCTCGGCCAATACTGCCATCACAAACTCCATATATGGACTCCAGAATCCATGCAACCTAGAGGGAGGGCAGTTTCCTTCCAGATGGGGCCCTCTCCCTCTTCCATAAGCCATTTGAGTTTCCTCAGATGGATCAGGCACCAGCCTCAGCCCTCTGGGGTCCTCAGACGCAAGGAATAGACCACACGCGTCTCAGGGCGAGTCCCACAGGTACTCTCCCCACGATGACAGGGGTTAGGGGTGGAAGTCCCCCCACCCTCATTCTTGGGAGTAAGGAATGGTGGGACTCTCAGTGCTAAACCCCCTCATAAGTGCATCTTTCTTCTCGATCCTCTTAACTCTCACCTTCCACGTCATGGAGTCCTCTAGTAAGGTTTTCCATGGCCTACTTAGAATTATTGTCCTGGTGATCTCTTAAGAATGTCATGCCCCTTTGTCTTCATTCCTCAGCCAAAACTGACCCTGGAAGAACCCTATTTTAACAACATGGGACATTATGGGAATGTTTGAATATGGTAAGAATATCTTCTGAAAGGAATTCCAGTGGTCGTCTTCTCTGAGGAGGGGAATGGGTGGGCAGGGAAGAAGACAGACTTTTCACTCTTTTGTTTTTGGGGAGTTCTATACCAGGTACATGAATGTTATACCTGTTAGACTGAACCTAATGAAACTACCAATATTGTACCATTATTGACCTACACTTTTCTGATTATCTTGTTTATCCTCAGCAGAATCAACTGCAGGAAATTAGAGGTGAACTAGTTGATGTTTCTCCCACCATCAGACTATAACAACTGTTTAGTGGTCTAAGCTGTCCCTTATCTCTTGCTCTCAAACCTGGACCCTGCTATAGGATTTTCCTACTTTTCTCTTCTACTCTCTAACTTGGCTTCTGGAAGCAGAATAGAAAGAGGATGCAACCAAAGGAAGACAGCACCATTCCCACTCTGTTCCCACCCCATGTCCAACACTGCTCCCAAGGCCCCAGATAAACAATTCTCTTTCAAGACTCTGCTAAGACACCTCCGTCTCTCTCTAGTCCTTTCTGAATTTTGTCTCACTGCCTACAGTGCACTGAAGAGAGGCTGACCACTCCACGGTGCAGATGCCTGTCCAAGGACCTGTTACAGTATTGGCCTCATGTGTAGACAGATCTGTCTCCTTCATGACACTATTCACTTTAAGGAAAAAGTTCACATCTTTATCTCCCAAGTTAGAATAGCACTAGGCCTAAAGCGGCATCAGGGAACAGCAGGTACACAATAAACAATTACTGAATGAACGAATGACCTCATTACCCAAGCTGGCGTTATTTCATAGCATAAATGAATTTAGCAAATACTTCACACTGTACATTCCTTATTTTGGTTTCAGTGCAATATTCTGCCTCAACGTGCAATGAGACACAACTGTGTATCATTAGTGTACGCAGACTCAATTACTCAATGGTCCGTATATGATAGATGTCTTAGATACACAGTCTTGGTGCACAGAAATGCAGTCTTTCTAAAAACATACCTTGACCAAAAAGGGTAGCCAGTAAGACCTGGCTCCTACAGACGCTAATTCCGTTATGCTTCACAGCCTCCAAATTTCTATCTTGCTTCTAAGTGATGAGGAATTTCAAGTCTCCAGAGAGAACAAATAACATGAGAAAACTTTGTCAGGAAACTCCAGGCCTCTAGGGCCAGAATTTAGAAAACACTTACGCAGGTGAGGCTGCTTTCAAGAAGTTTCGACTGTATAAATTCCTCTTTGTCAGACTTCCCCTGTATTAGTCTAAGACACTTATTATATTTTCTTATTATAAGCATGCACTGTGTTCTGCACCTGGAACATTTGCCAAATTGTAGATTTATTCCTGTTTCTATACATCTGTGAAAAGAATGTGTGTTCTGTTTCATCAGGGAGTTACTTGAAGTCACAGGTTGCTAATTCCAAATGAATAGCAACAGTGATTAATCTGGGAGATATGGGCTCGCCACTATTCATTTAACAGATGTCCATTATGATGAGTTACACATTTGTTCCATGTTTACACTAGAATACAAAAAAAAAAAGGAAGATTCAACTATTTTGTTAAAGAAAGAAAAGAATGAAAGGGGGATGTGGGAAGGTAGGGAATTAGAAAATACTTGCAAATGTTTATTCAGGTGCCAGGTTAGATGCGACGGAAACGTGCGGAACGTCTGCTGGGTGGCAGGTAAAGAGGAGGAAGGGAGAGGGGAGTGAGGCAGAAGCCAGGGGTAAACGTTCCTGGCTTCATTTCAGGGTGTGGATATTAACTCAGTTCATCTCACTTGGCTGACAGAAGCGCTAATGCCAAAACCGGCAATTTCATCAGCGTCAGCTACACAGAAGATGGGATTTCAGAGGGAGGCCTGAGAAAAGGGAGAATGATGTATGTAACTTTATTCAAATAATTAAAAACAAAGTTGGCAGTCTATCTTCCTGTCAAGAAGAATAACTATCAGACTATGGAGCTGGAAGGCAAAATTGCTAGAGGCTTCCTGCTGCTCCGTATTAACTCTGGTCCAATACTAACTTTATAGTTGACTCTTCACAAAAAAATCCCTTCAAAATGATCCTCCTAGGTGTTTTTTCAGTTACTCTGTGAGCAGAGCTAACAGAGCCAGAGGACACAAGCCAGGAGGAAGTGCGGAGGAGGCCCCTGACGGAGCCACACTAGAGCTGCTAGTTTGATAGCCATGAACACAGGGTTTGCGTAACGGAGCTACTTCTCCCAAATAGGAAGCATGAAAGAGAAGTTTCTAGAACTTTCCTTTCTCTCATTACTTGCCTCCTGACCTCATAAGCCCAGGAGCTACAGTAAGGGCTGGCGTAGTTGGAACTAAAAGCATACATACAACACACATACACACACACACATTTTTAAATGAATTAAGTGACTTCAATGACATGTGCACATGGGCTATATTTATCAATAGATTAATAATCAAGTATTTGCAGGCTCACTGGATTATAGCAGCACAGAATCATAACCAAAACCTAAAGAATCCTCTCTCAATGTCCTAACATGGCTGATATGTGTCCTAAACTATACCTTTCCAGAGTTTCTTTTTAATAGCAACACATTTTAGCTCCATTTTATTACTTAATAAAAAGAATAGATCAGCATGGCCAGTTGGTTAGAAAAAACAAACTAGTAATTCAGACTCACTGAGGGTTTTGCTACTAAAGCATTTAAATCACCATTCCTCTGTTTCCAGTAATGTATCAAATCTCTTTTCAATTCCTCCTAAAAGTTGAATTTAACTTGCAAAATGCTCCACTTTGACATCTAAGCCTTTCTTTTTAGTATTTGAAGACTGACAGAAGCGAGCGATCCTCCTTGCATCTGTGGCACTCCCAAGTCCAGTCAGAGAGCAGAGCTCTCCTTCAGGAAAGTTCTCGTGCTGGCGGGACTTCTGGGAACCACATAAGGCAGCAAAAGCCTATCTGTCTGCCTTAAGCAATGCAGGGAGGGACAGGCTGCAAAGGTAGCCAAAATGATTAAGGAAGAATTCAGCTCATTACAAAGGACATGTTGCTACGCCAAGTTAGAAGTAGTGGTAAGTAGGTACTTTGAGCCAGAGCAAAGGTTCTTTCAGGCATCCTAAATCTCTTCGCCAAAAAAAATAAATATTTTTATTTAGCCTAATCCCACCAAGTCAGCCAAGGTGATGACACAGAAAGAAAACTTCCATTTTTGAAGAAGTAGGAATTAGGGTTATACAGGGATCAGCAAACTTGTTCTGTAAAGAGCCAAAGAGCAAATATTTTTGGCCTCGTGCACCACAAGGTCTCTGCTTGCAGATATTCAACTCTGCCATTACGGGAAAAGCAAAGTCAAAACGTAAAAACAAAAAAAGGCATAGCTGTGTTCCAATGAACCTTTATTTATAAAGGCAGGCAACAGGCTGGCTTCGGATGACAGGCCATAGTTTGCTGATCCCTAGGATAGTTATGTAGATAGCTCTCCGAAAGAGTGAAGATGCAAATCTCAAGGTCAAATGGAAAATACTGTTTTGTTATTCCCTGTATTTTAAAATGTGCTCAGAACTACCTCCATTTCTTGTGTGGATCTTAATGGTGTCTGCCTTTCCATAGCATTTTCCTTAATGGCATTATTGAGATGCACATCCTTTCAACTATTTGCACAAGCTTAGATTCCATCAAGAAAATAAAGTCATTGTACATGTTCCAGGAATAAAAAGTTCAATATACAAACTAGGGCTGACATCAGTGTTGGAATGTCTGGGGTCAAGAAAATCACTACAAAGGAAGGAGGGTATAGCTCAGGGGTAGAACATATGCTTAGGATGCACAAGGTCCTGGGTTCAATCCCCCGTACCTCCATTTAAAAAAATAATAAACCTAATTACCTCCCCAATCCGCCTCCCCAAAATAATCACTTCCAAAGAGCAGAGAAACAGGCACAGAATGTATCAGCCCATCATAGCAACGTGGGTGGTTATAAAAAGCTCTATAGAAATCTGTTCCAATCTGCAAGGGTCTACAAGAAACCTCTCACCAACTGCCTCTGTCTGCACCAGCAAAACATCTGGTTCTCAATCACTCCCTTAAAAGCAACTGGGAGTCTCCTGCTTGCCCAACATCCAGCTCCAACCACCTCTGAACATAATAGTTCTTATTTCTTTCACCTGGAAAAAAAAGCTTATGTTACTCTCTTTGTCAAACTTGAACTCAGGGCCAAATAGGGAAGGAGACTGTAAGGGATGTAGTGGCCAAATTCTCTTCAGCAATGTAGAAGACATCTTAGAACAGGAGGTAGTGATACCTACTGAACAATGGATAAGCCACCACATTCCACACCTTGGTCGATACAGCATCCATACTCTCCTTTGACCCATTTTTAACTTTCAAAGAAAGTAAACAACATATAACGCTTCTGTCCTACTTGATGTGACTATTCTCTAGCCGTCCAAAACTCACTCAAGCTTTCCCCCCAAGTGGAGCCACAAAGCCCTCTTTGTTATTTTAATCTATAAATGGTTGATGGTTATTTGTCTTCTAGTTTAGTCACAATAGCTCTTTCCTATTCTACAATTTAAATATTAAAATAGAAGTTTAACTCACTCCTTATATTACACAATAGGCAGAGGGAAGAAGGACACATTTTGTTGATGTGCTGATATATCCGTATCAAAACAGGAAGGAAAATGCCTCAACGTAATCCTCATTTCCACAACTGGTCCCATGGCTGTTGCTTTTCTAACTTTCTCCTTTTATTACTCATGGGGATCACCCACACCCAGAACACTCAAGTGGAATCATCATCCATTCTGAACATCACGCTGGGATCTACCACTCGCTGGTCATTGTCAGTTGGCCCCCCTCTGTGCAGGAGTCCAGCCTAGGTCTCTCAACTCCTGCAGCCCGTAACAGAGCCCAAGGTCTCACTCACTCTAGTGACCCACTTCTTGGCAACTGCCTGGCTCAAGGGAGGCAAACAGATGAGAGCTGGGTGTGCCAAGGAAGGGAGCAGAGCCCACCCGTGCTGCCATGTTTCCATATTCACACACTCCTCCCACGTCCTGCCCTCATGTTTTAACCTTTAAATCTAGTCCCTGATCATCCTGGTGGGTACAGAATTTAACTTTGTCTTCAATTAATGGAACGTCTCTTTCTCTGTCTTCCTTACTCCCCCCCCCCTCTCCCCCTCCCTCTTCCTCTAAAATCTACTAGACTTTAAGAGGGAATATCTTCATTCAAATTACACCTAAAAGGCGGTATTAACTCTCTTTGATCTAAGCTGGGAAGCTGAGTTGATTATAGGCTGGAGTTCATGGATTTAGATTCTGTATGAACACATTTTGTTTTATACCAAGGAAAAGCCTATTTCAGGACTTCAAAGTCTAACTCCCCTAGCCAGCCAGTTCTCAAATGTGTGCTGGTGGTCAAGGGCAAGGATAATATGTGTGATGGTTCAGTGCAAGCCCTAAGGTTTCCCTAAAAAACCAATGGAGAAGACAGCTCCTTAATGATAGATGTTTTAACGGGCAAGGGATAATGAGGTTTTTCTTTTTTAAAAAAGGTAAAAATGTTCAAAATGTTAATACCATCTGAATAGCTCTGTGAATAAAAACCCCCATGATATCCAGGCTAGGATACCAGTTTCCAAATCCTCCCTCAATCTCTCTCTCTCCCTCCCCACATGCGTATATACCCACACACACCTACGCACGTGAGCACACACACACACACATACATACACAATAATCAAGGAATTATATAAGATGAGTCAAAGTGGATTTCAGCTAGTGTAAGAGAGTTAGTTCAAGGGTCAGAAGGACCTGGGTTCCAGTTTTGCTCTGTAATTATTTATGTTATTTTCTGCAATTTCCTTGTTATTTAACATCTCTAAGCATCAATTTCCTCATTGGTAAAATGTGGATAATTATAATTTTGTTAAGAAAATTATCTCCAACTTTGAATGAGGTGAAATGGGCTGTGGCATGACCTTTCAAAATCTCACTGGGGCACTAACCTGCCTATTAAAGAGTTACCTCATCATCTAGGGGATGTACTTGTGTTTGACTCCCTGTTTTTTATTTGACTAGAATTCAGATGCTCTGAAGTCACATGTTAATTCATAGATTTTTGTCCGGTGGTAAACATAACCTCAAAGGTTGTGGTTTTGTCATCTTGGAAGACATTAACCAGTTTTGAATCTATCCTAGGAATATTATTCCAACACTTTTTTTCTCCCTCAAAATATCTATAAATACCAAGTTCTTCAAAATGCTCTTGGCATCAGCTTAACCTCCCTAGGGTTCCCATCATTAATGAGTTGAATACATTCTTGACATGCATTCACTCTATATTTGAGATTTGTATTTTTAGTTCTTTAAAAATTGTACTTTGACAGTACCAATGTCGTGAAGTTCTTATAAGAATTAAATAAAATAATGCAAATAACGTAACTAATAAGACTCTGATATACATTAAGCTGTTAATGAATGTTAGCTATTATTATTACCTAAAATTAAATGCAGTTTGATCCACAGCAAATAAAAAATGTAGCATACTCCAAATTATACCCAAAAATACCCATGCAGTTAAAACAAAAGACATAAAATAAAGAGAATATTCATTTAATATTGAGTGCCACCTTGATTTCCCTTGGGACCTTTGACTCCTCTAGAATCCAGCCCAGTGAATTAAGCTTTTGAATTAATAGCCATTTTCATGGATGATGTGGTATCTTATAATTATTGGGATCTATAACTGTATACAAATAAAGAATCTGTCCCATAAAGGGAAAGATATTTCCTCATTTCACACAGCCAATAGTAGATAACAAAATTAAAATCAGGATTAAAGTAAAAATTACTATTTTTCCTCTCCATCCTGCTATGATATACTCAACTGTTATCAGTCATTTTGTCTCCTTCAATTTTAGTGTGTTATTCTCTGGGTTTTCCCCCTAGAAGTTTTTAATAGCTACATCCTTCATATCTTCCTTCATCTGATTTCAGTAACTGCTGAAAATAATGGTGTTTTTCCACAAAAAAAAAAAAAATTTGCCCTAAAAGAAACTAAAGGACAATAGACTAAGAATCATGACCAATTTCCCCAATTTTGATTTCCCCAACTATGATTTTGGTTGCTATTTATTTTCAAATAACTTTATCAGATTATAAATCCTCCATAAGAGAACTCAATTTTAGTTTTTGGATTTGTTTTTCCTGTTTGCTAAATCAACTTTGGTTGGTAGAAATGAACTGAGTTGAGTACTTCAATAAATGTTGAAGCAACACTTCAGAAGTAGGACATAACCTTTCCATACTAATGTCTAAAGAATTAAAAAATCATCTATAGATAGGAACACAAGTCCTGGGGCACAAAATTTCTACATACAAGTACAAGGGAACCAAATGGAACTGGAATTTACTCTGCACTGTACACAAAAACCACAGAGAGCCTGGGTCATCAAATACTTTTTAAATACCTTCAAACACTGAAACACAATGCAGAAACCTACTGCACTCATTTTGAAAAGCAAACAATGGAATATAGAGACTTAAATCAAGATTAAACATTCAGCTGTTGTTCAGTTTCAGTGAACCAAAGAAGAGTAAGTTGAATTTGAAAGACAGCAAAGAAGACAAATAACGTATGTAGTACTGAAGGGGTCTTTGTATTTGCGGAGCTTACTCATGCGTCTAGACACGATCGGACATTATATATATACATACACCTATGTACATTTCAGATACGTACACATGTGTCTATGTGTGCTTATCTGTCTGTTTTATACATAATCACACAAACACACATTTCCTAGCCTTTGAAATGACAGAACACCACTAAGCAAGTGGAGAAATCAGTTGAGGCAGCCCTCATTCAAAATTACTCTAGTCCATTGCTACTCCAGTATGGTCCCCAGATCAGCAGCGTCAGCATCACCTGGGAGCTTGTTAGAAATGCAGAATCTCAGGCTCCACCCCAGATCTCCTGAATTAGAACCTAGATTTTAACCAGACCGCCTGGTGACTTGAATGTACAAATTAAGTTTGAGAAGCGCTGCCCTAGATCTGTGCTACCCACTACCAAAGCGATTAGCTACATGTCTACTCAATTGAAATGTGATCAGTGAGACTAAGAAACTACATTTTTTCTTTTCATTATTAAAATGTACATTTAAAAACTAATACTTGATTCAGTTACTGGAATACTTTTAAATATGTTTGCAACAACTCTGATATATGAATCTAAATACAGATCAATTATTTCCAATGAAAATTAATTATCTGAATTGATAAAGTGCTCTAAGTGTGAAATATACACCAGATTTCAAAGACTTGGCATGAAAAAATATACGCAATTTATGTAATATTTTTACGATTATAGGTTAAAATAAAATTTCAGACACACTGAGTTCAATTTAATATATTCTTTAAGTTCACGTGCTTCTCTTTCACTTTTTAAATTGCGACTACTAGAAAATGATGCTTCATGTATTATTTCTACTGGTCGGTGCTGCTTTAGATCCATGGTTCTCAAACTATAAAATTACTGGTGCCTGGGTTCCAATCCCAGAGATTCTGATGAAATTGGTCTGGGGTAGACCTGGGCATGAAGTTTTTTTTTTTTTTTAAACTCTCCCTGGTGTTTCTATTGAGCTGTCAAGGCTGAGAACCATGGCCCCAGATTAAAATGGATTCATTAGTCACAAATGATAAATAATACCATCGTTAAGGATGTTCTAGCTTTTAAGAGCCCCCAACATCCCTCAACTCAAATGTGGAATTGGAGAAGGGGTGCCAATTTCTTATGGAGAGGCAAAAAGCGTCCCCACTGATGTTATCTGTGCCAGAGGCTGGGTGATACTATTCTACCTCAATTTCAGGCAGAATCCAACATACCAAAATAGATGAAAATCAATGTTTCTCCGTGTCTCCAGAAACCTGTCCCCGATCCTGTTAACTATTCATTTCCATATCTGACGCAGTGGATCTCCAATGCTATATATTTAGAATCATCTCTTGGACAGCTTGTTTAAAAGCAGATTGCTGGGCCCTAGCGAGTCCCAGTAGCTCTGTGACCAGATGACAATCCTACCTGGATTGCCCGGACTTTCCCAGTTTGGGTTTTACCCCAGAAAGTCCCACATCCTGGGAACCGCTCTGCTCTGGGCAAACCAGACCAGGTAGTAACGCTAACTCAGCGAAGTGCGTTTTTAACGAGCAGGTCAAGTAACAATCGTGGACCCCAGGTGAGAATCGTTTGAGAACCACATCTAGAAACACAGGTTCTTGAATACTTTTTGGTGATGTTCTTTCTGGATTAACCAACTGAACTAAGAAAGCAGCCACTCATGTTACAGAAATAGCTCAGCAAATAACTGACTGGGGAAATCTTCTTACTTAATTAAATATACCAGTAAACTGTTTGAAACTGTATGCAAGAACACCTACAAAAAGCATCACCCCAGTAGCCTTGAAGGGAACTATTTCAATGGCAAGAATTCAGCAGACAGGGGCTGGGGAGGCAAAGGAAGAGTGTGGCATGAAGTCACAGCAACCCTGAGTTTGAGCATTACTTCTGCCATTTCCTAGCTGTGTGATTTGGGGTAAGTTCCTTGACCTCTCTGTGCCTCAATGTTTTCATCCGTAACGATGAAATTAACAATTTATACCAACACAGAAGTTTAGCCACGAAAGTAAGAAATAATGCAGTGCATCACACAGATCCCAGTGGAGAGACATTCTACAACATACCTGACCAGTCCTCATGAAAACTGTCACGGTCATCAAAACAAGGAAAGCCTGAGAAACTGTCACAGCCAAGAGAAGCCCCAGGAGGCAGGATGATCAACTGTAATGTGGCATCGGGATGGGATCCTGGAATAGGAAAAGGACATTAGGTGAAAACTAACAAAATTCAAATAAAGAACGAATGTTAGTATTATTAATGTACAAGAATTGGTTTACTGCTTGTGACAAATGTACCAAAGTAAGGGACAACTTTAATAACAGAGCAAACTGAGTGTGCAGTGTATGGGAACTCTCTGTATGTCTCTGCAACTCTTCTGCACATCTAAAACAATTCTCATTTTAAAAGTTTACTACAAAAAATGCCTAGCATAGTAGCAGCCAGGTCAGGAGTACACAGTTAACAATCATTATTACTATTATTGTGAACTGTGTATTATGGATGATACCAAAGAAAAGAACAGTGTTTTTTGTTTAGTTTTGGGGAGGAGATAGATAGGTTTATTTATTTTTAGTGGAGGCACTGGAGATTTAACCCAGGACCTCGTGCATGCTAAGCACACATTCTACCACTGGGCTATACCTTCCCCCTACTAAGGAAAGCATCTTGATTCAACATTTTCACAAGAAACTAGGAGCTTGAAAGCCTTGGAAGTTAGGCTTCAGGGGAAAAGAGAGGAGAAGGAAGATGAAGACGTTTATTTTGTCTATAGCCAGTCCCAGGCCTGTAACTTCTGTCCCATGACCCTGTTGTTTTCTTCCTGATGTTGTTCCGAGTCTGCAATGATTTTATTCACTCAACTGTTCTGGGCCCAACCTACCCCCTACCCCTCCACCTGTGCGCACACAGGGGCCGGGCTAGAACAGAAGCGTGGAGGCGCAGACCTCGTCTGTCTTCATCTCCTCCGTGTTCACTGCACCGCACAGCACAGCACCCGACTTCGACTTTATCTGTATTTACCACTGACCATCAAAGGGCAGAGGAAAAACACTGTTTGGACTAGAATCCTTCTCATACGTGTTTTCTCTTCCTAGACTCCTTGTAGCTCCCCTACCTCTCAATAAATAAAAGCACGTAAGCAGTAAACACAAACCTACCCCGCTGACCAAGGAACCTCGTTTGGTGGGGGAGGGGGAGGCCCCTACTTAGGTCCAGAGTCGCTGGTTTACATCTGCAAACATAGGCGACAGAGTTTACACAGAAATACTTGAATAACTGCTTGTATTATACTGTACCTCCTGCTTCCTATTTAACTTAAGCTTCACAAAAATTTTGTAAGATAAGCAGGGCAGATGTTTTTACCTCCATTTGAGTGATGTAAAAATTTTTTTAAAAAAAAGGAAGGAAGGGAAGGAATAAGGAAGGAGAAAGGGAGAGAGGAAAGAAATTTAAGGTGACAGCCGCATGCATACACTTAATCTGTGGGTCACTGTACTCGTCCGGGGCCACCATTAAAGCATATCACAGACTGGGGCGGGGGCAGGCGGGGAGCGCTTGAACAACAAAAAATTCTCTTCTCACAGTTCTGGAGGCTGGAAGTCCCAGAGCAAGGGGCCATCAGGACTGGCGTCTGGTAAAAGCTCTCTTCCGGGCTTGCAGAAAGTCGCCTCCCTGCGTCCTCACATGGCAGAGAGAGAAAGCTCTGAAGTTTCTTCCTCTTCTTGCAAGGACGCCAGTCTTACCGAATTAGCACTCCTCTCCTCTGACCTCACTTAACTTTAATTACCTCCTTAAAGAGCCTTCTCCAAAAACAGTCACACCTGAGGCTAGGGCGTCAACAGATGAATTTGGGGCGGGGCTGGGGGGAGGGGGGAGTGGTACACAAATCAGTCCCTTAAAGGATGTTCTCTGACAAGAGGCAGAAGAGTGAACAGGATGACAGGGAGGAGAGAACACTTAAGAGAACAGAGAAGAACTAACAATGAGACTGGAGAGAGGTCAGCTAACTGTGGCCTGTGGGCCACATTCAAAGGCCACCCTTACTTTGTCAAAAATCTTTTATCGAATATCAAAAAGAATATGTATATAGATGTAAAACTGAATCACTATGCTGTATACCAGAAACTACAACGTTGTAAATCAACTATTCTTCATAAAAAAACAGTAAATAAATACATACACGAACCTGTCATTGGCCACACCCAGGCCCACTCAGCCACATATTGCCCACAGCTGCCTCCTGCTCCGACGGCAGACTTGAGTAGTTTCTACATGGAGACTGTGGCTCACAGAGGCCAAAATGTTTACTCTCCTGCCCTTTACAGAAAAAGCATGCCAACTCCTGGGTTAGATCAATAGATGACTGTTGGTTTCATCCACAGGATGACTCCACAGCTTGGCTGATGAGGCAGGGGAGGCTCTGGGAGAAGGGACATTCCTAGCCAGCAGGGAGAGAGCTCAGGAGAAGAACTTGAACATTTGAGAACACTGAGAAGGGTGTCCTTTCCGGGCCACTCTGCTGCAGGGCCTGGGGCTTCTCTCTCAGACCCTGGAGTTGTGAGTGGATGTGACTGCCTGTGGCCCGGGTAAGTCCTGCCTCAGCACCATGGCTTTCGACAGCCCTCTCGGCCTTGCAGACTGTTGTCACTCAGGCCCAAATGCCCCACCGTCTCCATTCATAGCTTATCAGTGTTTGCTGAGAGCTATTTTAGGCGCTCAGTTTCTTGAAATTTTATTTTGTCTCAGTTTATGTTTTGCACTGGCCAGGGCATGCGTTTCATATGATTAGGATTTACATAGAAAGCAGATCACTTGCATTAAGGGAGCCTTGCAAATAATTATGCAGACCTTAAGGGGTTTCTAGGGATAATTTTGGGACTGTTAGTTCCAAATGCAATTGTTGGTCCTTTTCATTATTAGACAGTATGTTCCCTTTTCTTTTCTCATCGGATATTGAGTTCATGGTGCTTTCCTTATTGTACTGATTACAACTTGGGTTCCTTTATATAGAGGCATTTGTCAATAGAAAACAGTTCTTAGATCCTCTTTGAATTAGTAGAGACATTCCCCAAATTATTTACTCAAGGATCCAGAACCTTTTCATTAGGCCTATGACAGAATTTAAGGAAGCAAAACTACAATTGGGATTAACTTCATTGCTGGCTAACGGATCTCTGACTATTATTGGGCTTATTGATCTTCCTGTCCATACAGACAAACTGTTTGCATGTAGATTCATGCCGCTTCAGTCTGTCCAGCATCAGTTTCTCTGAGGAACATCCTCTCTCCCATTTCATGTGGTCCTAGGTGGGCTATCAATTACAACACTCTGGGCCCTTGCAAATCATATTACCCTCTTCTCCCTCTGGACGCAGTAATTGATCCAAGAGAAAGTATGTGACCTGATAGGAGCTAATTACCCAGAATGTTAAAGAAGTTGCCAGAGAGGCTGTCAATCAGAAGGACACTGGGCTGAGAGAGGGAGGCAGAGGCCCCAGATCCAGCCCTTTCTGATGACTCACTCACCCCTGTAATTCCTAGGGATGTAACCACTAAATTCCTTTTTCTGCCTGACTAATTCAAGCTGGACTTCTAACTCAAAACCCCAAATGTCCTCATTGATATGACATACTTCCAGATTTTCTCAGTGTCCTTAGAAACACGCATCAGCAACTTCCAGAGGGCACAGGGCACTGAGCACTGGGATCCATGGGTCCTCATCCAGGCTGCAATCTTAGAACTCACAGGCCATCCCTCTGCCAGGTTCCAGGGCTTTAGAAATGGACAGCCTATGACATGTGGGATGCAACACAATTTCTTGGATATATGTGTGCCTTATGCACAAAAGTGCATTCTGGACTTGTTTTCTTAAGTTCCACCTCTCCCTGTCCTTTGGCCCTTCTTGGAGTGGAAGCAGGACATCCTTGTGCTGGTGACACTAATGGTATCAACCTTGGGAAAGAAGTCCAAGTAGGATTAATGGCTGGACCCCAACATTGATAACATTTGAAGAGTGGACTGGCCAGAGTCTGGTGCCAGCGTTGGACCCCAATCCTACCAGTGGTCCTAAGCACCACAGAAATAATCAGGAAAGAGAAATAAAACCCACAGTACACCACCAAGTGGTGGCAAAATTACCACTTCAGTGAAGACACATTTTTTTTCTCCTTTATTTTCCAGAAGATACCTTTCTAAACCCGTCTAAACTCTGTCTCACTAGATTCTTTAACTGTCACCTGAAGTGTTAGCTATGACTCAGAGTTTCCTAAGATAAACTCTACAACCTCCCTCCTCCCCCAGGAAAGTCCCACCCACACCAGCCAAAACTCTGATCCAAGTGCCTGTGGGATGCCTTAAAGCCGTTTAAACTGTGCACTGACATGTGTTTGCAGGTAATGATAAATAAGCACCCGTCTTTGTTGTCTCGTTTCTTTGCAGTTTAACTTGGCTCCCTCTGCCTCAGACTGATGGGAACTGGAGTCAGTTTCAAAGATGCACAAGGAAGGAAAGTTCTGTGTGTTAAAGGCGGTCCATTAAGGTGCTAATTCCATCTTTGGTAGGTTTTTCCCAGGACTGTGTTCCTTATCCAGGAATTTCCCTGAGCTTGGTGGTTCGCTAGTCCAAATTCCAGCTTTGAAAAAATAAACCAGCCGAAGTGCTCGGCTGCCTCAGGGACTAGCAGGGCAGTTTCTGAACTTCCATCGCCCCCCAGTGGCAATTTCTTAAGTCTTTTTGCTAAGGATTTTCTTACCCAAAAAGATTTAGGTTATGATTCTTCCCTGCAAAGCTGTTAAAAATCTGTTTCTTAATTCTCACACTGAAGAGTATGAAATGTTTGTGTGGACAGTGTTAGTAATGTTGAGTTCATAGCTGCTGGGTCACAGGGTTGTAGGTTCATGCAATTGACAAGAATCATGTAACTGACAGCTCTCACCAATCGGGGTGCCCTTTGCAAAAAATTCCTACCTATCTTAGCTGTAGAGTCCAATATTAAAGTGATTACCGCAAATGAGTTTTTTTTTTTTAATTTAGAGGATCTAGATCTGGATTTCTATTTTTTTGGTTCAATTAAATCATTGTCATTAACAATAATTTTTAAACTAATTGTTATCACTTTGTAAACTTTACCAAGATAAAATTTTTTGTAACATTGTCCAAGGAAATGAGAAAACATTTAAAGCCCCAAAATATGAAGGTTTATAAACTATATATATATATATATACACACACATATATATATATATATAAACTTGGCAAAAGCCAATGTCAAACCCACACCAAGTAAGTAGAAATATCACTGTTAGATTATCAAAACTTGCAGCAGATTAATACACAATTTGCAGAATCAAATGAATCAAAGTTTCAGTGATTTCAAACTTCAACCAGATGAAACTCAGAAATAGGTGATAGAGTTGTCCTGAGTCATCAGATATAGAGAGTTTAATGATAGTGAAGAGCCTCAGTGGTCAGAAGGAACTGAGATACAACATTGGGATTCACCCCCAACCTGTCCATCCACCTATCATCCCATCCCCTTATCCATTCGCCCATCCACCCATCAGGCCATCCTCCCACTCATCCATTTAGAGAGGTTTAAAGAAAGGTATCATGCAGAAAACAAAAGAGGAAAAAGTGTTACTTCACTGCAAGAATCATTCTGCAGCCCCTTGGTAGTGTGGGCTTCATTTCTCCTTCCTGATTACCTCCACTCATTCATCTCTACATTAGTATGTGCCAGATGGCTGTGTGAGGTACCAAGGAGAGAAGATGCGTAAGATGTAGTACCTGCTTTCATGGTTCTCAACGCAAAAGAGACTGAAGATTTTTCCTATAGGGTCTCTATTCTGAGGCTTCAGTCTCAGAGAAGGTGGAAATAACCAGTACCAAACCACTAAATCCAGAAAAGACTCAGCAGGTAGCATCAAGTTGGCCTAGAGACCTAGGTGGCCTTGATTCCATGGGGAATAGAGATGAGAATTCATCCAGCCACAGCCACTGAATGTTTTCTCTGAAAACCAAAACGTAGGCTATGCGGGATTCCAAAAACACAAACGATTTTGAGGGAGAAAGCAGGTATGCATATGAAACAGCCAAGGAACGTTTTCATAGCATAATAAACTCACAGATTCACGTTAAATAGAGTCAATGCTTTTTGGTGGCTGATAGAAAGTATTCCACCTCATTATCTAGAAAAGGAGGAAGTGGAATTTAGGAAAGCAAGTCCAGACTGAAGACGCTTATCTTCAACTCAAAAAAGGGAAAGTTCTTGCCTCCCTACCGATAACGGAGTTACTACTTTAGCTTATTTCTTCAGATCACGGTAAATTATTTTAGTTCACCACCTGCTATACTCCACCCCCACACCCTTTTTAAATTAGAAGCCAGGCTTGTAGTCCTTTAAATAATACTAACCCAGTGCCCACCTGCTACACACTAAGCCTTCCTGCCTCTCCTCAATCCTGACCGGAGGTGTGTGTCCTTCACCTTCCTGTACTCAGATCTTGACTCCTTTCCAGACAGAACATTTTCCCCTCCCTACGAAGTACTTTAAATTAGTGCTTCTTAAACTATCTTTAGTGAAGGACTAGTTTTTTTTTTTTTTAATTTCTCCTCACCTTTGGAGGCTACACTTCATAAAATCTCTTTTCCTCAAGGATCCTAAATCCTGGTGGTCTGTGGCCTCATTATTCATGTCAAAGTATATCTTTTCTCTCCTTTTTCATGTCTAGCATAATACCTTGCACACAGTTGGTACTTAATAAGTCATTAAAAGCAAGGGAAGGGGGAGTAGTGGGGAGAGAAGGACAGAGGAGGGGAGAGAGTGAGGGAGAAGAGCGAACAAGAAAGAAAGAAAGGAAAGGTAGAGAAAATAATTATTTCACAAGGACTTGATACCTCTCAATAAACACCATCCAGCAGTTAAATACTCATTTGTTCTTAACTAATGTCCTAAGCACACTTTTGAAGTTTGTTTTCAGTAATGAAACTTTAATCAAACAAATGTGATCTATTGGAGTTAATAATTTTTAACATGATGGCTTTCATGTTTTCCTGGGGGACTTTGGGGGCCAGACTGAGCCATTCCCTGTTAAAATAGTAGCCCTCCCACACACACACAATTTTCAGGAACTCTTTAACAGATAGAACATTCTGAATTTTAACCCTTTTTCCACGACACAATTCCCATCTATATTGTCAAGTGTTCACAGAGAGCAAAGCATATGAACACACAACAACAACATAGAATCAAAGGAAGTTCCCAGAGTTTATATCCAAAAAAACCAAAAACTCTAATTTGAAAAGATAATGCACCCCAATGTTCTTAGCAGCATAATTTACAATAGCCAAGATATGGAAGCAACCTAAAATGTCCATCAACAGATGACTGGATAAAGAAGACATGTTTTGTACACAAACACACACACACACACACACACACACACACATATACATACAATGGAATACTACTCAGCCACAGAAAAGAACAAAATTTTGCCATTTGCAACAACGTGGATGGACTTGGAGGGCATTATGCTAAGTGAAGTAAGTAAGACAAAGAAAGGGAAATACTGTATGTTATCACTTATATGTGCAATTTTTAAAATACAACAAACTAGCAAATATAACATAAAAGAAGCAGACTCACTGATAAAGAGAACAAACTAGTGGTTACCAGTAGGGAGTGGAAGAGGGGCAACGGGTGGGGGTGGGGAGGCACTAACTCTTGGGTGTCAGATAGGTTACAAGGATGTACTGTACAACATGGGGAATAGAGCCAATATTTTATAACAACTGTAACTGGAAAGTAACCTTTAAAATTGTATAACATAATTTTAAAAATTTTTTTAATTTGTTTCAGCAGTTGGAAAAAATAAAGAAGTTCCCAGAAATGGAATTTCTTTTAAATATTTAACCACTAGTATAATATGCAATCACTTGTTTCTATTTCACTTGATACAATAAAATATACATTTCATGTTGTTTCACAAGGAGTAGTAGCACCTTTTCATTCTAGCAGTCACTTTTCAGTGTTAGAATTTCCAGCACCATAGCAGACTCACCTGAGGATAAATACACTTGGATAGGGGAGCCCATGTAGGTGACCCTAAAACCACATCAGTGCAGCACATCCTTTCTCACCTCCGGGCGCTCAGTGCTCAGCACTACAATACTGCAAAATGCAATGAAATAAAGTATGAGGCCACTGTGAGCACTTATAATGGAATTTTAAAAAATAAATCAAGTATATTATTATCATTGATAAGTATGATTGAAATGATTTAAATAAAGCTAGAGGCGAATTATTTTACTATTGTAAATAGTAGAATAGTCATACTCATCTCCCCTTCACTAAACATATTATAAAGCTGAATTAATACTGGGTAACTGACACTTTAGACAAATCCTTCTGCGTCCATGTGAGAGAAGAGAGAGAATCAATTTTCCCCTCCCTATGAGGTATTTTAAAGTAGTGCTTCTTGAACTATCTTTGGAGAAGGACTGGTTTTTTTTTTAATTTCTAATCAATTGCTGACCGATATTTTTGTAAAAACAAAAACAAATCACTAATGAAATAAAAAGCAAATAAACGAAACGTTGTCAACTTTCTTTAGAATATCAGATTAATCAGATAGAAAATTACTCTTAAACTGCTACCAAAGTTTCTAAATGCTCATTCTCAATCTCTGTACTTCTTTCTATGGACAACACGCAGAGTCCTCCAGAGCCTTGCCATCCGAAGTGTGCTCCTTGGACCAAAAGCATTGGCATCACCTGGTTACTTGTAAGAACTACACATGCAGACTCTCAGGCCCCATCCAGACTTAGTGAATCAGAATCTGCATTTTAACAGTATCCCCAAGTGATATGTACACATATTAAAGTGTGAGATGCATTGGTCAAAATTAGAAAATCATAGGCAACTGTACAGATAAACACACACATACATATAACTTTAAGACCAAAGAATGTCTTATTATCAACTCACCACGTTTTGTACAATATTTATTTAATAAATTCACCCTTAAGCAAAGTGTAAGCCTTGGTCAGCTAGGCCTGGCCTCCCTACCCCTTGGAGCTCAAGATCGGACTCACTTGAATCTCCAAGTCCTCAGAAGACCAAGTTCCCCTAAGTTATATGGTGCTCCACAGGGATTTATGTTCCTATGGTCACCTCTGCCTCTGGACTCCATTTTCTCCCCTTGCTGGCCCAGTTCACATTGACCCAGATGGGAAACTCAACCCCTCTGCCATCTTCTGTGGAAATCCAGTCACCAAAGCATTTGCTGATTTTGTGAAAACTCAGAAAAAAACAGAGCTAGATGGATATTTCATGAATATGATTTTAAAAAACTATGTGCCAATCTAAAAGTTAACCAATGCTTAGTGGATAAATAACACTAGACACAGTCCCACAAAAATCAGGAATGTCCACAACCACTTCTATTAATTAACATTTTGCTGGAAGGTCCTAACCCCTGCAATTAGCAGAAAAAAGAAATTATAGGCGTTAGAGTTAGAAATGGGGAAGTAAAATTATTATTACTTGAGATTATATGAAGGAAACCCTGGGAAATTCAAGATAAATAAACAAAAATAAGACTAAAGACAATAAGTGAATTCAAAACATTGCAGAACATAAGGTGAATGTAGTCGACAGTTTTTATAAATATATCAATAATAAGTTTGAAGATATAAAAGAAAAAGGAAAAGATTTCCCTTACATTGCAAAAACCAAGTTTAAATACCAAGGAATAAACTCAACACTTTAAAATGACTTTAAGAAACACTTTAAAATTGTATTCAGGGGCACAAAAGAAGACAAACATTTGGGAGGGCACTGTCTATTCATGTATAGGATGACACATTTTTCTAGAGAGTTCTACTTGTCCTAAATTAACATATAAATTTAACAGAGTCCCAGTAAAATTCCCATCCAGATTTTCAAAAAAACAAAAACACCTTCACCGGCCAACTCCAAATTTCATTCAGAAATATAAACAAGCAAAAGTATCAAGAAAAATTCTGAAAAAGAAAAGTAATGAGATGAGACTGATTTGTCAGATGGTCCCAATACTTACTGTGGTATTGGTGTATACCATAATAATGGCTCAGAGTAAAAAGTCCAAAAATAGATCCAAGTACACATGGGAATTTGGTGTCTTAATGAGGTGATATCTCAGATCTGTGTATATGTGAAGGGGGTATAAGGGGATGGTTTATTGGAAAAATAGTCCAGAGACAATTGAGTAACTGAAAAAAACAGAGACAGGATTGGGGCTGTACCTTCTCCCTTACCAGAATAAATTTCAAACATATCAAGGGTGTAAAGTAAAAAGGTGAACTTTTAAAAAATTTAAAAAACTTAGAAGAATTCATTTAGGACTTAAAAGAAAGTACTTCTAACCATTCCCCAAAACCCAGAAACCATAAATGAGAAGACTGCGAAATTAAGGTGCACAAAAATTACTTGAAGCCAAATTCATCACAAACAAAAACAAAAGAAAAATGAACAACTGAGAAAATATTTCTAACTCACTATTATGGACTGAATTGTGTGTTCCCCCTCCAACTTCATATGCTGAAGCCCCAACCCAAATATGACTATATTTGGAGACAGGGTCTTTGGGGAGGTAATTAAAGTTAAATGAGGTCATAAGGCCCTAATCAGATAGGACTGGTGTCATCACAGGAAGAGACACCAGAGGGCGCCCTCTCTGCACACGCACAGAGAAGAGGCCAAGTGAGGATGCAGCAAGAAAGCAGGTCTACAAGCCAGGAAGATAGGCCTCACCAGAAACCAGCGTTTGGCTGGAAGCTCCTAACCTCTATAATTAGCAGAAAAAAGAAAGTACAGACATTAGAATTAGAAGTGAGGAAGCAAAATTATTATTAATTGAGATTATATAAAGGAAACCCTGGGAAATCCAAGATAAATAACAGGAAGACATACCTCACAAGAAACCAACCCTGAAGATGCCTTGATCTTGGACCTCTAGCCTCCAGGGCTGTGAGAAAACAAACGTCTGCTGCTTAAGCTGCCCCGTCTGTGGTGTTCTGTTATGGCAGCCTGAGCAGACCAGTACACTCATACTCTGGAAAAAGAGTTAACTTCCTTACTCTGTAAATAACTCCTACAAAATCAGTAACAAAAAGAGCGATACAGGGGATTGATGAAGGTGCGAGGAAACAGGTTCTCTCATACACTGCTAGAGGGAGGTGTCCATTGGTACAACCACCTATTGTCAAAGATAAAAGCAAATTCCTCTTGACCCCAGTCCTTTTGATTCTCAGTGTTTGTTCCACAGATATGCTCACATGTGAGAAATTATAAGTACAATATTACTCACTGTAGCATTGTTCATACTGGGAAAGTATTAGAAACAATCCAAATTTTCTTCCCTTGTAAGAGACCAGTTACATAAATATATTCATATATACAATGAAACAGACTACAATTGTTAAATAAAAACAAAAGGGACCACTTCATGTACCAATATGATGGAAAACCTCCAAGATATTTTAACTGAAGAAGAACAAGGGTGAAAACACTGTGTGAAGTAGCTTACCATTTGTGTAAAACAAAATTTGTTCTATTTTTAGAAGTTTTATTGCATCCAGCAGTGTCTGCTAGGCTGATACAACCCTTACTTAGCCTCTAAGGTTCAATTCACGGTGATGTTTGTACAACACTGTAAATGTACTCAATGCCACTAGATTATACACTTAAAAATAGTTAAAACAGTCTTTTAAAAAGTCAGTGAGACGTCATGTCCTTCAGAATAAAGGCCATGCTAAATACATTTTCTTTATACTCCCACGTTAAATTTATAAAGTAACAACGGTAAATGAAACTATCGGAAAATGTGTCTGTTTCACTACCTAGATTATTGGTGAGGCAGCAGGGAACATGTCCTGCCCCTGTCATGGCGTCCAAGACTGGCTCGGTACCCAGCACAAGGGAGAAGCTGAGGAAATGTGTGTCCTGCAGATTTCAGACTCAAGACGGCAAGGTCAACTTGTTCTGTGGATCCAGCCTGCTGGCCTCCCCTGCAAATGGAAGACTTGGCGGTCCTCACAATTGCATGAATCAATCCCTTAAAATAAATTTCTTGATACATAGCTAGCTAGCTTGATCTCTTATTGGTTCTGTTTCTTTGGAGAATCCTGATTTGGGACAAAAAAGCACTCCTCAGATAGCCTCATGCATTAGGCTTCCTACTGACATGGAAAGTGCAACTGAGGAGGAACCTGGAGCAAATTAGTAGAGAGCTCCCAGAACAGAGGGGCAAGAGTAACATATTTTAGCATTTACTTCATGTTTTATAATTCACAATCTCTTTCTTTGGATGTAAAGCCTTATACTGCCATTGCTGTAGTGTGAGAGAGAGAGAGTGTGTGTGTGTGTGTGACTGAGAGGAAAGAGAAGAAAAATCTAAACCACTGCTACATTCTATCTTTTAAATATTTGTACCAATAACTGCATTTAGAGCCTGTATATCTTTGATTTCTACTGCAGAAGGAGACCGTGCGATAAAACGGTATCACAAATATCTGTACCTAGCATTCAGGAGTTAAAATATGAATTTTAATAGCCCTCAAAGCATATTTCTTAGGAAACTGTATCTGATGTGGTTGTGGCAGAGAATGGTTTCGCAGCTTTAATTCTTCAATCCCCTTGAGAGTGAGTCCAAACCATTCAAGACAGCCTTCGCCTCTTTCCTCGACAGCCGCTCATAACTTACCTTTTTGACTGTCTTTCCATTTTTACTTTTTTCTTTATTAATTCACAAGGCTTACAATAACAGATACAACTCTCTTCTGAATAGGGAAATCCAACTGAAGTCCAAAGACTCTTTGGTGAATATAGAATGATAGTAAAGAACAACGAAAGCCCTGAAGACTGACACCGTTCATACCTGTGGTTTTACCATTCAGCCACACTAGACAATTTATGTTTCTCTATTTGCAACCAGCTCTCACTTTTCTGAGTTTCAGTTCTGTGTTTGAACTGCTTTTTGGATTTCACTGCCTAGATAACCAATGTCATCACAACTGTAATGTGCCCAACACTGACCTCACCTTGCCCCTGAACCTACATACTTCTGAAAATCAGCAGCCATTTCTTTTACTCCCTCTCTTCTTACCTTTTTCATCTTAGTTTTCTCTTTGTACAGTAAGACGGTAATTTCCGACAAAGTCTACCATGTTGCTCCCCTTCAAAGTAAAAATCATGTTGGAAGGTCCCTGATTAGTTTATACTTTAAAAAGTAAGAGGCCAATCTAATACCTGCCGGAAATTTCATTAACATAACCCTATTATTGCTCCATTTCTCTTTAACTTTGGTAATTATTAGCAAGTCAGATCCATCACCAATTATTTCCACAGGGAAGAGAGGATGAAATCTCCCACTCCTCAGGCAAGACTATCCTGAGGTCTCCTGCCCAGGTGGGCGGCAACTCACACTGCTCTGCCCAGCTCCTCTCCAGAGCAACATGCCTTTCACCCGTCGTTACCAGGGCTACGCCCATCTTTTTCAGTCCACCATGTTGAATCTGGTCTGCCATAAAGGTCCACTTGTGGCAACAACTGGCCTAATAACTTAATCACAAGAACGTAATACTAACAATAATAATAACAGTTTACTACTAAACACTAGCTTCCCCTACTCCATTTTACCTTCAGAATGACTGGGGTGGAAAGAAGGGGAATGAAGTTAAACTGTCCCGATGTCGTTACTTAGGGTATACACACACACACACACACACACACACACACACACACACACACACACGTGACCAAGTACGCACATATGGATATTATATTCTGCCCAAGCTGAGGAGGTAGGAGCCCACGCTCTAGCAGCCAGGTTATCAAGGACAGCAAGCTTCTAGCCTTGTTTTGCCTAGAACAGGGTTTCTCAGCCTTGGCACTGTTGACATTTGGGCTGGATGATTCCCTGTTTCAAGAACTGTCCTGCACCTTTGAGGATGTTTAGCAGCATCCCTCTCCTTGATCCACTGGATACCAATAGCAACCCCTACCCTCAGTGTGACTACCAAGAATGTTTCCAGACATTGCCAAATGCCTCCTGGGTGGGGGTACAAAATCCCACCCACCCCCAGTGGAGAATACCTGCTAGGGAGGGAGGGCAGCAAGGCCCTGCCTCCTATCAAACCTCACACATGATGGATTCCCAAATGGGGGGAAAGGCTGAGTACCTCCCTTTCAGCATTCATCAGAGGACAACCTTCCATCTTCTGATGTGGTCCTACAGCAGGCCTCTCAGTGCCCTCCCAGTCCCACCTGGCAGGTATCAAGGAGAGTACGGTCTTAAATAAGCTCAGCTATAAATTAGAGAAACTTTCCCAAACAGTGGTGCCCTGTGGACATCTGGATACATGGAACTGGGGTTCAGATAAGTTGGGAGTGAGCCACAATAAAAGGCAGTTATCTATAATCAGTGTGTTAAAATTGATTCATTTTTTAGAGATTTATGTCAAGAGATTCTGGTCTCATAAAAATAAGTAAAGAAATAAAACACACACACACACACACAAAAGCTTGGGACTTATCTGTCAGCACAAACATACCCTCTGAAGTTACTACAATGGCAGTGACAATATTAAGCAGAATGATAACCTCTAGTACTCGAATTTTACTGACAACAGATCCCTTTAAAGAACAGTGACATTTACTGTATTTCAAAAAGTGAGAGGCAGCCCTGGCCCTTGAGAGAGACATGGTCCCTCTGAGTACGGATGGGGCGAGGCCCGGTGAGTTCCTGCAGACCCCATGGAGCACTGAGCTATGAGGATGCCCACTGGCTGTGCCTCAGGAACTTGCCTTCATGCATCCAGGCCTCAGCAAAGACTGTGGAGGTCATGGGCAGTGCTGGCAGGGAGCCAAATGAAGGTCTCCAGGTATAACTGGAGAGTGGGGAAGAGCGAAGTTGAGAAGAACAAGTTCTCCCTGTTGTCAGGTCGATAACTCTTTTTAAAACACTTTTACGGCCTCACGTGTCACTTGGAAGAGAATGCAAACTACCCACCGCCCCTGGCCTGTGAAGCCCACACTGTCCAGCCCCCACAGCCTCTCCCACCTTTCTGCCCTCACTCATGGTGTGTGGGTTTCCCCCTGTTCACTCCAACCACAGAACGCTCTCCTTTGCTGTTCCCATTCTCTGGACCACTGTTACTCCTGATCTTTACACAGTTGGGTCCTTCTCCTCATCCAGGTCTCAGCTAAAACAGCCCCTCCTTAGGGAAGTCTTTCCTGACAACCATATCAAGGTTATATCCAGGGCTCCAATCTGGACTGTGCACACGGACCTCCTAGAGCCTGTTATAATGCGGACTGGGGCTCAGTGGGTGTGGGGGCGGGTGTTGAGGCTACAACTGCATTTCCAGCAAGCTCCCAGGAGCTGCAAACCTGCTGCTTCATGGACCACACTTTGAGTAGCAGGATCACCCCTCAAACTCCGCCACACTACTTGTTTCATTTTCTTCATGGTGTTTCTCACACTTTGAAACTATCTGTTTGTATATTAGATTGTTGGCTGCTTGGCTGATCTATCTGTTCACCTAGAAGGTTAAATCCCTCAGAGCACGGATGTTGTTCAGTGGGTTAACCTTTGTATTCCCAGCAATTAACACAGGACCTGTTATGTCACAGATGCTCCAGATGTACTGTTGAATGAATGATGTTGTTCAAGATTCAATGACTCCTTTACCCTTTCAATGCCTGCTTACTGACTGCTTCAGTGACTGCTCATTTATAAGCCAGGAACTAGACTGTAATTGGACAGTGCTAGTTACCCAGAAACTGCCAGTTCCAGGTCCAAGCTGAGATACGAAGTTTATGCTAGAATATAAATCTGCTGTCATTAGGCACAATTTTAGCTGAGATGATAAATTTTCATTGCAAGATTTTCTTGATGAAGGAAGTAATGCCTCACTTTTCCTCTGTCCAAGCTTCTCATCTCAGGGTAGACTTGTGTGTGAACTAGATCCCACTGGGGCGATATATTTTGAATAGCACTCAAACAGGGGTTAGAAAGCTTAAAAAACAGACTTCCTCATTTCAAATAACCCATAGATAGGTAAGATAAATATACCTTTAAACACCTAATTACAGAATATTTTTGTCATGTACTATAAGGGTATTGTGTGAGAGACAAGAAATTGACCCCCTGTCCTTCCCCTTAGCTATGCCCTCCCAGGCCACCTGCACCCCATTAGAACCATGAATTTTCCCACTCTTGCCCTGATGGAGTCACTTCCACCACACCCTTGTATCTTTCCATGCTCACGCCCCTCCCCACATGGCCATGTCCCTCCTCTCTACCTGGCCATATGGGGCTCATCTGAGTCTCACTCCTCCTACCACATCCCTGTTTTCCTCCTAGGCCACACCTATACCCCATGCAAAGCTAGCTGTGCTCTCCTGCTGAGACCCTACCTTCTGTGTCACGACCTCATTCCTGGACCACACTCTGTTCCCACACTCTGGCCACGCCTCTCCTAAATGGGCCGAAATTTCTGCGCTTCTTCTGCCCAGGGGCCTGATTTTGGGAAACGCTGGAGATGTGGGATGGGCCCCGGGTCTTCTAAGAAATTATGAAAGGGATCTATGGAATTTTGAGAGAGAACAGAATAGTAGAAGTGGGAATTAACAGTAGAAGAGAAGAAAGAATTATGTGAGAGAGGAGAGAATTTTGTGAGAGAATTGTGAAAGACAACAATGTATTGTGAGAATGGAAAATTGTGACAGGAAATGGGGAATTGGGGAAAAAAAGAATTGGAAGAGAAAAAGGAAATTATTAGAAAGAATAGAAAACTGTGGGAAGGTTGAAGAATTGTGGGAGACAAGGGGAATTCCTGGAAAGAACAGAGAATTGTGGGGAACACATGGAATTGTAGGAGAGAGTAGAGAATCATGGGGAAACACAGAGAATTATGGGAAACACATGGAACTGTGGATGTGACAGAGAATTGTGGGGGATGATAGAGAATTATGGGAGACACATGGAGTGACAGAGAATTGTGGGAGACAATAGAGGACTGTGGGTGATCTGTGGAATTGTGGGAAAAATCTGAGCCTTTTGGGAACATGGGGAATTGTGAGGCACTACACTTTCTGATTTCAAACTGTATTACAAAGCTATAGTAATCAAAACAGTATGGTATTGGCATAAAAACAGACATATAGAAGACTGGAACCGAACAGAGAGTCCAGAAAAAAACATCCATGCATATATGGCCAAATAATTTATCACAAAGGAGCCAGGAATATACAGTGAAGAAAAGAAAGTCTCTTCAATAAACAATATTGGGAAACTGCACAGCCACCATCAAAAGAATGAAACTGGAACACTATCTTACAGTATATACAAATATTAACTCAAAGTGGATTAAAGACTTGAATGTAAGACCTGAAACCATAAAACTCCTATGAGAAAACGACTACAAGTTTACAGGGCCGTAAACTCCTTGACATTAGTCTTGGAGATGATCTTTTGGACTTGGCAACAAAAATAAAAATAAACAAGTGGGACTACATCAAACTAAAAAGCTTCTGCACAGCAAAGCTATCTGCATATCTTCTGTATAGCAAAACTATCAACAAAATGAAAAGGCAACCTATCCAATAGGAGAACATATTTGCAAATCATGTATCTGATGAAGCATCGATATTGAAAATATATAAAGAACTCATACAACTCAAAGCAAAAAACAAACAACCCAACAAAAAAATGGGAAGAGAAACTGAACAAATATTTTTCCAAAGAAGATACACACAGATGGCCAACGGGTACATTAAAAAAGTGCTCAACATCACTAATCTTCAGTGAAATGCAAATGAACCCAGATATCACTTCACACCTGTTAAAATCACTAATATCAGAAAGACACAAAGTAAGGATGAGGATGTGGAGAAAAGGAAACTTGTACACTGTTGGTGGAAATGTAAATTGATGCAGCCACTACAGAAAACAGCAGGAAGTTTTCTCAAAAAATTAAAAATAGAACAACCATATAATCAAGCAATTCCACTTTCCATATTTATCCAAAGGAAATTAAAGCACTAACTTTAAAAGATATACACACCCACATAAATCATTACAGCATTATTTACAATAGCCAAGGCACGGAAGCAAACTAAGTGCCCATCAATGGATAAATGGACAAAGAAGATGTAGTGTATGTATGCAATGGAATATTATTCAGCCATAAAAAGAAGGAACTCCTGCCATTTATGACAACATAGAACAACCTTGAGAGTACTATTTAGCATAATAAACTTAGCATGAAATAAGCCAAAGACAAATACCATGTAATCTCACTTATACGTGGAATCTTATAAAAAAAAAAGAACTCATAGATAAAAAGAACAGATTGGTGGCTGCCAGAGGCGGGAGGTTGGGGGTGGGGTGAAATAGGTGAAGGTGGTCAAAAGACACAAACTTCCAGTTATAAAATAAATAAGTCCTCAGGATATAATACACAGCATGGCAACTATAGTTAATAATACTGTATTGTATATTTCAAAGTTGCTAAGAGAGTAGATCTTAAAGCTTCTCATCACAAGAAAAAATTTTGCCATTAAGTGTGGTGATGAATGTTAATTAGATTTATTGTGGTGATCTTTTCCCAATATACACATATATCAAATCATTATGTTGTACACCTGAAACTAATGTAACATACATCAATTATATCTCAATTTAAAAAACAATTAAAACAACCCCCCCTGCAAAAATTGTGAGAAAGACAAGGAATTATGGAAGACGCAGAGAATAGTGAAGAAGAACAAAAAATTGTGAGTGAGACTGGGAACTGTGGAAGAGAATAAAGATTTGCAGGAGGCATGAGGAATTCTGGGAAAGGACAGAGAAATGCGGGAAACACTGGGAATTGTGGGAGAAAAAGAGAACTGTGGAGAAGAGGGAATCATGGGAGAAACTGGGGAACTGTGAAAGAGAATGCTACAAGAAAACAGAGAACTGTGAGAAAGAATGGAGAATTGTGGAAGAGATGGGGAATTATAGGAGAAATAGGGAATTATGGGAAAGAAAGAATTGTGTAAGGGAGGAGGAATTGTGAGAGCTCTGAGAACAAAAGCAACACTTTGTAAACATAAGCAATTATAGGTTTGGAAAGGAGACTCACTTTACCAGGATCAGTCATAATTTCAGTTTGTAACTCTAAAAGAGATCTGATTTTTCCTCTCTCCTCAACCCTGGCTCTGACAGCAACAGTTCCCATCACATTACCATGGACTGGCAAACCTGTATACACCGCCTTGTATATGTGCATGTCCACACACATGCACACACTCACACACACATACACACGCATGCATAGACAAGCGTACACACATACATACAAGCACATATACACACATCCTGGAAACTTCAAACATAAACAGAAATCAACCTAATGAAATGGTGAGGAAATTTTTTAAATCTCCTAAAAAAATAAAACAAAATGAAAAAGTCATAGAAAATGAGGGAAAATATACGAAAATCAAACTGCCAGTCTAGGAATCCAACAATATGAGTAATAGAAGTTCCTTAAAAGAGAGAACGAAGAAAGAGGAGGGGAGCAAGTTACTAAGAAAATTAATAATACAAGAAAATATCCCCCACATGAAGGATATGGGTATCTGGAATGAACAGTCCCATCAGGTGCCAAGCCAGTGAAAGCAAAGAGGTCTATATCAAGGCATATCTTTTCAGGCCACGGGAAGAAAGAGATGTTAATATTGAGGAAGAAAAAAAAAAAAAAGAAACGGAGATTTCTCAACATCAACACTGGAGACTAAAACACAATGAAGCAACCACTTAACAATTCTGAAAGAAAAGTTTCTACACCTAGAATTATACATCCAAACTACCAATCAAGTGGGAGGGTAAAACACAGACAGTTTCTGATTTTTCAAGACCTCAAACCTGATGTGCTCCCAAAACAATGCAAAGGAGAATACATGGTATCCAAGAACCAGAGATCCAACACCAGATGGAAAAGGTTGAAAGCAAGTCCCAGGAAGGCAACTGCAGAGGTGAGATGTTTATCCAAGAGTGAGGTCTTAAGGATTAAAAAAAAAGGAAACATATAGAGTAGTTGATGTATATGAACGTGTTGGGAGGAGATGTACAATACCGGCAGGAAATTTAGGGATAATCATTTAAAACTAGACAAAGGGAAAACACAAGGCAAGTATTACATTTTAGTGGGAAAGGAATTTCTCCTTCCTTTCTATCCACTCCCTGCACATCACCCCCACCTTCCTTTTTGCCCAGGAATAGTCTGCACATACATGTACTGAGATGTAAATATGATGATTTGTTTGCATGCCTGTCTCTTCAATTACCAAGGGATTTTGCCCTTTTTGTGCCACGTGCCCCTTTGAATCTGGTGATGTCTGTAAGTATCTTCTCACAATAATATTTTTACATGCATAAAACAAATACAAGAAATTATAGAAGAGGCCAATTACAGTCACCCCTCAGTATCCACAGGGGTTTGGTTCCAGGACCCAGCGCAGATGCCAAATTCCAAAGATGTTCAAATCCCACAGTCAGCCCTCCATATCCATGGTTCAACCGACCCCAGATCGTGTAGTACTGTAATATTCATTGGGGAAAAAAATCCAAGTATAAGTGGACATGCGCAGTTCAAGCCCATGTTGTTCAAGAGTCTACTGTATATTGGAATATAGTTATCAACATATTAAAAAAACAGATTTTGATTGTTAAAGGCTAGGTTCCCCAGGAAATACACACCAACGTAATAGTTTTTTAAATGCTGTCTTGATCCAGTGTTGAGGCTCTGGCTAGAGGCTGGTCACTTCCTCTACTTGAGCAGCTAAACCCACACCCAACAACCACCTCCCTTATTGGGATCTCACACTCTTGGCCACTATACACCCTCCCTAATCACCCCACGGCCAAGTACCAGACCACTGGGGACAGCCCCTACACTCCAGAGCCTGCTGAAATTATTCAAATTAGTCAATCCTAAACCTGCATACCCTGCTTTGCCCATTCCTTCCCTTGGAAATCATAACAAAGGCTCATGCCCACAGTTCCCCCCCCCCCCGCCTCGTGATAAACCCCAGTGCCTCCCCACGTGACGCCCCATGGTGTCATGTGTACTCCCTCTCTTGGGATCTGCGAGTATAATAAACTATCTTTTTAATGACCGTCATTTCTTGATTTGTTGGCCTCACCAAACCTAAATAACAAATTAAACTTATTAAAACGGATGAGTTCCACAAGATTTGTGCATGCATATACTCTCCTGAACAGCTTCGAGAGAGGGTGATGGAAAGACTGGGCAGAGGGAGAAACTGAACTGTGATGCAGTCAAAGCGGAAGCATCTGCTGATCCTACGAGCAGCTCTGAAGCTGGGATGGCCCCTCTGAGTTGTACCCCTTGAGGTGAGGGACCTGGGCTTATGTATCCTTGCAGACATTACTCATAGGCTGCTGCCTGTCCCCAGAAAAGGAATGTGATTTTGCCTGAAGCAGTTCTCTCAGGCAGAGGGCAATTCCTGAAGAGACTTCACAGACCCACTACGATGATACAGAAAGACATATGCTTCTTATTAATACTTTAAATAATAAGATAAACTTACTGTAATTTCAAAGTAGTGATGAAAACTATTTTGAGAAACAAAAATCACATGTGACATTAATTTCCCTGCGACTGCAATTAGTGCCACATGTAGGTAGCCCTACTAGGATTTGTTGCCCACATTGCTGATGCAAAAAAATACTAAATTTCTGTCAGAGGCAAGTGAAAATACAGACCTTCAAATCCACACACCCAGTTAAGAAAGCCTGGGGAGCCGGGACCTTGTTTTGTTCATTTTTGGATCTCCAGAGTCGGCCACAGTTCAGCACGGCTACTTAAGTTTCTTGAGTCATAACTATAATTAAAACTGACGGGATACCATTTAAAAGACATAAACTGGAAAACTAACTCTCCCAAAGCAACGCCTCTGCAGCTTAAGGCATCTACCGTACAGAGCCTCGCTCCAGCGCGAGCCTCGGGCCCGGCCTAAGCTTCTCTCAGCCCGCTCTCGCCCGGGGGGCAGGGCCAGCGAGCGGCTCTCGCGCTGGTAGGCGGAGGAGGAAGGGGTGGGGCCTGCTCCTTCTTGATTGACGTAAGCGCTTCCTTTTCGGCCCGCACCCGCTTCCCACGCTCCGGGAAGTCCCGCCTTCGGAAGAGGAAGTAGCGGTGCGCGCGCGAGCCGGCGGTGACCCGGGCGACAGCGGTGACCGAGAGAGAGGAAGGTGGCGGCCGCGAGTCGCTGCCACTCCGGGCCGGAGTCGGCGGTTAGAATCGGGGCCGGCAGCCCGGACAGAGTCAGGTGAGGAGGGGCGGGCCGGTTGAGGCCAGTGGGGTATGGGATCCCAGGACTGGACGGTGGCACGCTCGGGAGCCGTGCCAGGAAGACTCTGGCCGCATCTTGCTATCCGCTGTCCTTTCCTTCCTTCCTCTAATCTCTTTTCTTCGCCGCCATACCCTTCCCAGATCCCCAGACCCTCGCTAAGCCCCGGGGCCGGGGGCTTAGCCTGGACTGTCAGTTTCCTCTCTCAACCGAATCACCACCCCCACCTTCCCCTCAACCCCCGGCCTAGACCTCCTCGCTCTGACGTGGCTTTTTCAGGGACCTCCTCACCTCACCCCCCCCAAATCCGCATACCTTTAGAAACGTATCCCCAAAGAGTGGTGTAGATTTCACACTAGTGTTTCCCAAAGTGGGTAGGTAATATGTTAAAGCCGTCCCTCAAAGTGGGTTTCCTGCCCGGTAAGATTCCCATAAGGACAAGAGGAAAAACAAAGGTTGGCCAGATTAAGAATACTAAGGGAGTAGCTGGAGCCCGGGCATCAGCATTAATTGGTCTCTTTGCTTTGGTACTTGTGAATTTAGAATTGCCTGGATTCACCACTGTGATTCCCGCCATGGGTTTGTCCTCATCTACCCCTGCTGTTGCAGTTCAGACCCCAAATGCTTCAGATCATCAGACAGCATCCCCGCGGACAGGATGTCCAATGCATGAAGGGAAAATGAAAGGTAATCGACCCTTTTGTCTAGAAAATAAAAACAAAAGAGAATTCTCAAAAGGATTTGGAGGAGGCAGCAGGATAGCATGCCAGTGAGGCTCCTAGGCCTAGGAGTGAGGCAACCTGGGTTCGGTCCTTATGCTGCTGCTTACAAGGGTATGTGACTGTAGACAGTTTACTTCTCTAAGTCTCAACCCATCATCTGTAAGATGAGGATATAACAACAACATTTCACAGGATTCTTGTGACGATTGAGATAATTCATGAGAGTATAGGAATTGCTCCATAAATCAGCCCCAATCCTCAAATTTGCCTCTGTCAACATCAGCAGTTTTCAACCTGGGGGGCAGTCTTCTATCTCCCAAGAGAACATTTGGCAATGCCTAGAGGCAATTTTGCTTGTCTACACTGAGAGGAGGGGGTGCACCTAATGAGCAGAAGGCCAGAGTTCTGCTAAACATCCTACGATGCACAGTGCAGCCCCTCCAGCAAAGAATCATCTGGCCCCAAATGTCAAGAGTGCCAAGGCTGAGAAACCTGGGTCTAGATCTAGCTGTTTATTTATCAAGACAACTTT
This sequence comes from Camelus ferus, assembly GCF_009834535.1. Taxonomy (NCBI): domain Eukaryota; kingdom Metazoa; phylum Chordata; class Mammalia; order Artiodactyla; family Camelidae; genus Camelus; species Camelus ferus. The sequence goes on from NC_045732.1 coordinate 14,811,937, forward strand.
ATTTGTGCATCTCTTGGAGTACTCAGCTATGTAAAAATAAATCATTGCCTGATGGACTTGCTGTTCATCCTTTAGGTGCAAAGGTGAGAGTGGGAAAGCTGTCTTTTGTTTTTAATTGGTTCACCTTCTGTTTTAGATTCCCTGTGTAAATCCACCTGAATCCACCTGACATTTTAAGTTCTTGTTTCAAGACGTGAGGGGAGGAGCCAGTGTAGCCTGCTTACTCAGTGCTGACACTTCCTGGCCTTGTAGTCGTTCACTCCCTCAGTCACTCAACAAGGATTTGCTTCCTGCCCACTCTGCCAAGCACAGATGGGTTTTGTTTGCTTTTGCACTGAGAGAACAGCCAAGTATAAAACAGGCTAAAATCCTTTGCCTAATGGAGTTTACGTTCTCATCCTCATAATCCTGCCTGGTAGGTTTTCTCCCTGTTTTATAGTTAAGGAAACTTACAAGTCACACAGGTAGTAAGTGGTAAAGCCAGTGAAAACTCTGCGACCTTGGATCAGGACCAGTCTGGTGCTGAAACAGAGGCAGACTTGGACGAAGCAGGTGTGTGCCTGCTCTGAGCATCCCCAGGAAATTCCAGAACCCTGTCTATGGTTTGATTTTATTTGCTGCAAATCCAAGAGAGCTCTCAGTCTGATTAATTTGCATAAGTAAAGAACGTGGCATTGGTAGGAGATTGAAGGGGCTAGGGTTCTGTTATATGAAAAATGGAAACAGGATTTTCTTTCCAACCTGGGATCAGTGGGATCAGTGACCCAGGAAAGATTGGCTCTTTGAATGGTGGCGAGAGGAGGAGGTGTAACAAGTCTCCCTTTAGTCCCCAAGTAGATAGCTGTCCAGGGTCCTGGGGAATGAGGGTCTGTAGGGAGAAGCAGAGGAAAGAGAAGTGAAAGGAAACTTGTCTTTTTCATGTAGGGCATCCAGCCTTCAGTGCATTCCTGGTGTTAACTGCTGCTGCTGAAGATAAGGCTTTACACGAGCAGCTGTTCCTGGGCCGTGGCTCTCCCTGTGCCTGTCTCCTCTCCTCAGTCTTAGACCGCCTTTTTTTTTTTTCATACTTTTTTTTTTGGTGGGAGGGGGTAATTCGGTTTATTTATTTATTTACTCTTAGAGGAGGTACTGGGGATTGAACTCAGGACCTTATGCATACTAAGCATGCACTCTACCACTTGATCTATACCCTCCCCCAAGACTGCCTTCTCAGCCCACACGCTTGCTTCCATCAGCACGCTGGACCCTTGGGCATGGACTGCCCTTCCCGCTGCTGTTCTCGTAGGTGCAGACCTTTCCTCTTAAGTGGCATCTGGATCCTCCATGGATTGTAGACCGTTTTCTTTAACATGTGCCTTTGCTTGATAAATTTGCTGTCTACTGACAAGGAACAGAACCTCAGCCCGGTGGTAGTTTTCGGTGCCTGGTTTTAGTCCTGGAGCGGAGCACAAGCAGAGTGGCACTCTTTGCTCCAGTAGCCTTTTTGAAGATGACTCTGCTCATTTCTCTGTCCTGTCCCCAGTACCTGAGAGACAGCATCCGTAATGAAAGCCTGGACTCCTGTGTCCTGGTTGGAGTTGGGTCTTGTCTGGAATTTGGGGATAGAAATTCAGGGAGACGCAGTCAAGTGTGGCCGGCCCCACCGAGGTTCCTCTGTAGCAGCTCACAGCAGCCGGTGCCAGGAGCTCCCTTCCCCCGTTACTGAAACCCTGGTGTGGGCAGTGCCTTCTCTTGCAAATGCTGAGACTTTGGGGGTTTACTTTTACTAGGGGAACGACACAGGAAGAGAATGGGTACCTGTTTCTCTTTCAAGGGGAAAGTAAATTTGTAGAACCTTCTCCTGGTCTTTAAGATGTTATACTGTTGGCTAGCTTTACTCGTGGCAGCTTTGCACAGTAGAACCCTGGCTTGACCTGGGCTGGTGATCACTGGTCAGAAATTCAGCTCTCTGGGGCCCAGAATGAGAGAGCTAGATATCCTGCCTTTGTGGTGACACTTTCTACACTTGATTTATTGCAGGCTGTCCAGAGAGTGCACAGCCCTCTGACTCAACCTGTGGGAGCCAAACGAACTCTGTGCCTGCCCACCAGGAGCGCGCATACGAATACGTGCAGTGCCCCGTCACCGGTGCTAAGGCTGGGAATAAGGAGAACCTAGATCCTTCTAACCTGGTAACCCGCGCCCCGCCCCTCTTCCTGGAAGTGTGTGTGCAGGGGTGCTTTTACAGGCTCCCAAGAAAAACTGTAGATGGCTAGGACTGATGATTCTGTCCTTTGAAAACAAAGTCTGATATTCCATCCACAGTGAAAATCTAGAATGCGTTACTAAGTGTAGCTTCAGAGAGCACCTGAGAAAGCAGAGGGCGATCACGAAGTGCCAAAATGGCTTCTCCACAACAGACGGTGATTTCTCACAGTTCTGGAGGCTGGGAAGGCTGAGATCAAGGTGCCGGCAGATTCAGTGAATTTGGGGGGAATGCAAACATTCCATCTGTGGCACCAGTAATGACCCTCCCAAGCTATATGACCAGGACTAAGCCACACCAGAGGACATTTCCTTATGGGGTAGAGTTATTAGGTAGGCAGGAAATGCCATTAAGAGTGCAGCTAGAATTTGCAAAGGTGTTTCTGGTCTTGGGAAACCTCGTAGGCATGCTGCAAGCCTGAGGCACCTCTTGAGGCACCTCTTAAGGCACAGCCAGGTGGCAGCCTGCACGTCAGTCACTGGGGTGGTACAGCGTCACGCAGCCAGCAATGGAATGCCACCGAGAAAGCAAGGACGACTAGCGTGGCCTAAGTTTTGTGAGAGTCAGACAGTGGAAGGAAGTGTGGCTTCCTGTTTGGAACCCCATATTAATGAAGAGACAGTGGCAGCCTGTACCTTAGAAGGCACAGAATTGCCTCAAGTATTTGGAAATCTTGGCAAACAAGGCAACATTTGAGAGAACTAGAAAAAATATATATATATATAAATAACAGACTATCATAGATTGAGTGGCTTATAAACAACAGACAGTGATTTCTCACAGTTCTGGAGGCTGGGAAGTCTGAGATCAAGGCACCAGCAGATTCAATGAATTTGGAGGGAATGTAAACATCCCATTTCTGGCACCAATAACAACCCTCCCAAAGTATAAGGCAACTGCTGTGTTGAGGAAGAAGGTGGCGGTGGGCCTTCTCACCTTTGGCACTGCTGACGTCGAGACTCAGCGAGTCCTTGTGGGCTTTCCTGGGCACTGGAGGATCTGAGCAGCGTCCCTGGCCTCTGCCCACCGGATGCCAGGAGCCCCCTCTCTTCTCAGTTACAACTACCAAAAAATGTCTCCAGATGTTGCCAGAAGGTAGGCTGGCTGAGTCTTAAGAATGTAATGGTTCAGAACATGGGCCTTTCGGAATCCTACAGGCCTGGGCTCTGACCCAGTGGGATTGTTACATGTAGCAAGAATATTAGCCTCGGTGAACTTCTCTGTTGGTTACGTGTGTAGACCCCTTGCTAAGCACCATCCAGCTCTCCTGGAGCGGTGGTGTACCCGTTCTAGAGCTGAAGTACTGAGAGGGAGGGAGGGAGCAGTTTGCCCCCATCACTCAGCTCAGAAGTGGCAGAGTCCAAGCTGAACCCCCATCTGTCTCCGACCTGTGTTCTTAAAGATGCTGTGGTGATAACACCGGTAAAGTGCTCGGGGCCCTGCCCGGCACCCCGGCTCTTCCACTGTGGCCCCTCCAGCCAGGGGCTCAGAGGCTGTCTTGTGGCTGAGACTTCACTAATGTGTACCTCCTGGAAAAGCCAACTTGCTTTCAACACAAAAAGATGTTCTAGGCAAGTGGTACTCATCATGGGGTGATTTTGCCCCTGGGGGGACGCTGGTGGTCACATCTGGGGAGGAGGAGGTACCGCTGGGTAGAGGCCAGGGATGCTGCTAAATATCCTACAGTGCTCAGAATGGACCCCATAACCGGAAGTTGTCCCGGGCCCAAATGTCAGTGGTGCCAAGGGTGAGAAACCTTGGTCCAGGCTGTGTTCCCATGATGCTCTGCTGCCCCTTCAGTCCAGGAGAAAGGATTCTTCCCCTCCTTCCAGTCTGCCAGTGTCAGGACGTCAGTATTCATCTATGATGCACTCAGCCCAAAGGCTGAAAGCATAAGCAAGATCCAGAAAGTAAAGAGTATTTAAAAAGAAAGTGGCGGTGTACACATATTCTATGAGACTTTTCCTCACAAGAGCGAACAGTCATTTTTGAAAAGCCCGTCCTGGAAAGGCAATGCCTGCCCATCATGGCATTAATTTTTGCTTTTTAATCCTTTAGAAGTAAACTACAATTTCAACTGCAGTGTGTATTTACTATTTATGAGAACTTAAACAAGGAAAGACAGCTTCAGTACTCTGACTCTTCAGAACAGCCCAGTTGTCTGAGGTCTGAAACTTTGATGACGCTAGTTTAATAAGGAAACTGTGCTATGTGTGTGTGATGCCTTGCTTTCTAGGAAGTAGGTAATTATTTTGTTTGTTTCTACTTTATTTCCAACTTTTTGAAAAAATCCACTTGTTTTATTTAGATGCCACCACCTAATCAGACACCAGCGCCCGATCAGCCGTTCACACTATCTACTGTGAGAGAGGAGTCGTCTATTCCAAGGGCAGATTCAGATAAAAAGTGGGTTTATCCTTCCGAACAGATGTTCTGGAATGCGATGTTAAGGAAAGGGTGAGTGAGCGAGCATATTACTGAGAATATAAATTTGCTTGTTAGATTCATCTAAGAATTAAATGTTAGAAAGGTTTTTAATCCTTCAGCCATACAGTAAGTTTTTATAATAATCGACTGACTTTTCACTTATCAGAATATAAGTACCAGGCCAATGTATTAGGGTTCTCCAGAGACACAGAACTAACAGGATATGTCTGTCTTTCCATGCGTGTAAGGAGATTTATCATAAGGAACTGACTCACAGTTATGAAGGCTGAGAAGTCCCACAGTCTCCTTGACAGTCCCATGAGAGCCAATATGATATTTCAGTTCAAGTCCAAAGGCAGGAAAAAACCCCCCAGTGTCTCAGTTGGAAGGCCGTCAGGCAGAAGGACTTCCCTTTTACTTGCAGGATGCTCAGAGTTTCTGTTCTGTGCAGGCCTTCAGCTGATTAGATGTGGGCGTGCTCTGCCCAGTTCAACATTAATCTCATCCAGAATAATGTTTGACCAAATATCTGGGCACCCCATGGCCCAGTCAAGTTGACATATAAAATTAACCCAGCACAGCCAGTAAGACTTTTAAAAAAACTACTATATAAACTACTTAGAAGAAGTTAGGGAATCCATGATACTGACAGAAAAAGTGTCATCTTAAAAATACTGGACCCTTGATAGCTGTGTAAATCTGATTTTTGGTGACTGAATGAAATGAATACATGGTGTTGTCAGTAATATGTCAGATTTTACCAAATGCTCTTTCTAGGTGGAAGTGGAAGGATGAGGACATCAGTCAGAAAGACATGTATAATATCATTAGAATTCACAACCAGAATAATGAGCAGGCCTGGAGGGAGATTTTGAAGTGGGAAGCCCTTCACGCCAAGTAAGTATGTTTGTGATCTTAAAAGAAATCCAGCATCCTTCTAATTTCATAGCCGCCTCATATGAAAAGAAATACAGAGACATTTTATTCAAAGAACTATTGCTATTGTAATCAAACATTTTCGGGAGCAGGCCTGTCCCAGTGACTTGTGTGGAAGACCCCCCACCCCAGCTGTGTAAAACAGCAGCTGTTTGATTATGCTCGTGGATCTGGGGAGTCCCAAGTGCAGAAAGGACAGAGCAGGGATGACTCGCCTCTGCTCCCTGATGAGGTCTCAGTCGCCAGGGCTCAGTGGTCAGGGGTGGCTTGACAGCCTTGGGCTGAATCATTTGAAGGCCCCATTTACTCGTCTGGTAAGTGATGCCAGCTGTCAGGCAGGACACCTACCCACAGCCCCTAAATGTGGCTGCGCTGGCTTCTTCCTGCCGAGGGGGCCAGGATCCCAGAGCCAGAGTTCCAAAAAGTTCCAGGGAAGCTGCATCTCCTTTGACCTGGTCTGGGAAGCCCCTTGGTGTTGTGTCACAAGCCTGTCCCGATTCAAGGGGAGGGGTTGTAGGAGTTGTGTCACAGGAGATCTAAAATGCTCTCCGCCCCAGGGGCGCTGGGAAGAACAGCTTTGTTCACTCAGCAGCATTTACTGAATCCCATGAGGACGTTGTCACACGTGGACCTCTTTCCTGGGGAGACTAGCTCTATGCACTTGCCAGTGACTGGCAATGGGCCATCAGTCTGTTCAGAGCCACGGTCCTCACGCCCAGGTCACATCAGCATCACCCGGCGGGTTTGTTCCCATACCGAGTGCTGGGCCCCACCCCTGGGGTTGCTGAGTCTGTAGATCAGGGCTGAGGCCCACACTTAGCATTTCCAGAATGATGCCAGCAGGAGAAGGTCTGCCCGGGATGAGTTGACTCCTTTGCTGTGACTCTACTGAGAAGAGGTGCTAACGAGCAGCCCCCCAGGCCGGCAGGGGAGCAGCTCGGACAGTCCCCACTGGGGGCCCATCACACCCGGAGCTTCTCTCCCGCCCAGGTCATTAGAGAGATCTGTCCAGGCTGAAGCCTGTCTTAATATGACAGCAGCTGCCACGACAGGTGGCCTGTACTTACACTGCCCCCTCGGAGGCCCCTGCTGTGTGCTTTGTGGGCTGGCCAGCCGTGCGCTCCCACCCCCGCCCCCTCAGGGCCGGGAACAGGCCGCTGGCATCCAGGAAGGCCTTGCCCAGGGGCCGCCTAGAGGGGGATTTTCTAGGCAGGACCTTGCCGCCTGTCGGCTAGTGTGCAGTTACTTAAGCTGGTCCAACACCAATTGTATTAGTTCCCAGGGAATCAGCCAGCATTCTTCTTTCTTCATGAAGGCTGTTCATTGGTTTCAAATGAAAGAGTTTAGGATTTTCTTAGGTTTGTCTGAAAAAAACCCCAACTGCTCTTTGTGAAAGAGAAGCACGATGCCCGATACTTCACACTTTTTACCCGAGAACACGCCTGTATCCCCGCGCCAGATGGAAGGGCCCAGCTTCCTGACTCCTGCAGAGAGCAGTGCAGATATTTGGAAGGAAGGGGGGCGGAATGGAACATCCCTGTTCCAGAAACCAACAGCAGCATCTTTAACGAGCAAGGGTATTTCTTTGAGTTTTTTCGGGGTTACCTTTCTCTAGCAATGTGGTATTATGTAAAATGCATACAGAAAAATGTCTGTTATTAGAAACTTCAGCATCGTATTTTTCCAAGGAAAACATTTTAACAGCCTTTTCTTACTTGGGGATTTCTAGGGAGTGTCCTTGTGGTCCGTCACTGATCCGATTTGGAGGTAAAGCGAAAGAGTATTCACCAAGGGCCAGAATTCGTTCCTGGATGGGGTGAGTGTTGCTGCAGAAATGTTACTTTCTGTTCCTCAGGTCAGGGTCTGCTTTCTCTTGGCACCAAAACCAAACCGTTAGAGAACTTGAGTGACATCTTCCAAAACGTCATCAGTGTCCCGTGTCCAGCTGTAGGTCGCTTGCTCTCCCTGACGGTTGCCACTGGTGGGCAGGTTCACTAGGGGGTCGGGGGTTGCTTCCAGTCCAATTGTAGGATTGAAGCAAGTTGTCTTGTGTGTTCTTGGCTCCGTCCTCTCTCTCCTCCCGTGATGCATCTCTGTAGACCTGTGCCCTTGGTGCTGCCCCCGTCTTCCAGCGGAGTCGGATTCTCTGCCCACACCTGCCTTTCCGCAGGACCTCAGCCAACCTCCCTGGCCCGGGTGTCTGTCCTGAGGTTGACCTTATTCCTTTGTAGCAGGTGAGCTGTCCTCTGATTGGGGCTCCTCCCGTACTCCAGCACCACCTTCCTTCAGCGCTGTGGCCTGTTCTCATCTCCGAGTCTCACCTCCCGTTAGATGTGGACTCTGAGAGCGGGCCTCTCCATTCACTGCTTTGCCATCTTTCTCCCTGAAACCAGAGCTGAACACCCCGCAAGCATTTTAACACTCACTGGCGTGTTTTTATTCCAGGTACGAGTTGCCTTTCGACAGGCACGACTGGATTGTCAACCGCTGCGGGACAGAAGTCAGATACGTCATTGACTACTACGATGGCGGCGAGGTCAACCAGGACTACCAGTTCACCATCCTGGATGTGCGGCCCGCTCTGGATTCGCTCTCAGCTGTGTGGGACAGGATGAAGGTCGCCTGGTGGCGCTGGACTTCCTAACCACTGCTTTGTTAGAGATGGCAAAATACCAACTTATTTTTTTTTTTCTGAACAATACATTAACTATTTTCCCCCAACTGAATAGCACTCATGATGTAGTGGGAACGCCAAGTGGGTCATCACACCTTGCATCTCACTTAGCAAAGGATACTCTGCACGTGCTCTTTTGAGTTCTGTTTTCACCTTGCAGTTTGCAGCGGATCTTTTTTTTCTTCCCATCTAGGGACGAGGGAAACACGCCCTTGGTTTTTCCTTTAACTGCGGTACTGCCTGTGTATTTAGAAAAGTCTGAACCAGCTCTGAGAAAGAACTTTGCTTAAAATGTGAAGAGCTGCTTTGTTCCTTCCTGTGTTCTCTTGAATACTGACATGTAGACCCGAAAGCCCATGGGATGCTCGGGAGCTTTTACCTGGTCAAATATTTTAATTAAAAGTGTTCTGTTAGGCTTTTTAAAAAGTTACCAGCATTTCTAAAGTCCTCACAACACAGCAGCAAGCTCTGAAGAAAATGTAGGCGCACAAAGGAAATGTACTCAGCCAAACTGTGGTGTGTCCAGGCTCTTCAAATTCTCGCCGATGTGAGTTTTTCAGCCTGGCCCTTGTTACAGAGTAGTTTCCACTCCCCCAGGACTTGATGCACGTGCACTGGAATATGTTTTAACTTTTTATATATTTTCATTTTCATCCCCATTGTTCTGAGACATAACTCAGCTCCCTGCAAGCAGGTCTCATTGTCCCTGGCATCTGACACCGTACCCCACCCTCGAGTCCCATCCCTCCCCTGCCTGAGGCCTTCCCTCTAGTCAGCCTAACCTGAACCTTGAAGGTCTGGCTCAAGTCCCAGTGCTGGGGACAGTGCCTCTCAAACACGACGATGTTTTCTGGTTAGGCTTCACGAGAGGATTTTCCCAGATGTAGAATGTGTGCACCAACTCACTGTCTTGAGTTCAGGTTTGTTTTTTAAGGGAGCTCTAAATTAGCCTTTGAAATTCTGTGCACCAGTAACCCATAAACTGGTTGTTCCACTTACAGCAGCGTGTTAAAAAAAATAACCAACAGTCATTTGTAAGTGTTAATAATATTAACTCCTTTCATTTATCCTGAGTATTACAGGGCTAAATTAGTAGATGGACTTAATCTGGAGTGATTACTTTGGTATGAATTTCTTTGTTGTGTCTGTTTTGTGTGGAGTTTTAAGAATCCAACAACCTTAAACTTCTACATTTCAAAATATTTGTGTACTTTAAAATAAAATAAAGCTGACAGTTAACAAGTTTTGAAAAAATTTTTAAGAGTAACTACACATAACAATCAGACAGAAATAATCTTTAGAGATGTACTGACTTCTGGTCTCCCTGCTAGGTCAGCCATTTTCTCAACTGTTAATCACATATTTCTAATCTACTGAGGAAAATAATTACTATTGGCAGGTTTTTTTGGTCCTAAGTGCTATTGAATAAGTACAGGGCAAGACATTATTATGAGAAATAAAGTGCTGTAACTGGAAGCTGAAAATTGAGCCACAGGCAGGAATTCACCCCTTTTACAGGGTTCTTGTATTTCTTGAGAAAAACCACCTCTAAAGTAAACTGTCAGACAAACCTGACGATAGCAAGTTCACACAGCCCTCCTCCAGCCCGGGGGAGGACGGCAGCCTGCTGCACTCCGGGGCTGCCTGCGCTCCCGGCTGCATTTGGTTGTACCCAGTGGTCAGTACTTCTCTGGGAGGAGAGTTCATTTATAATTTCAAATTCATTTTGGATATTCTCCATTCTCAACTCAATTCTCTTAGGGTTTTCCACTAAGTCTTCTGTCACAGACTAATGAGAATCAGAACAAATGACGGTGCAGTAGGCTAAGTATTAACAAACAAGCTGGGGTGCAAGCTGGGGTTGCGTTTTAAACTCTCATATTCCTAGTAGCTCCCGGGCTAACGTCCGCTCCTGAGATGGCCGCCTACGCTCTGCATCGTACTGGGAACATAAGATGTATAAGGTGCAGCCCCTGCCTGCAAGGTGCTCAGAGTCCTACAGAGGACAGTCTATAAATGAAATAAATGGTGGTGAGGCACTAGACTTCTGATTTAAAGAAAGCTTTGTGTTAATCCAAGGGTTGAATGCAAGTTCACTTAAGTATTTTTAATGTATATGGAATACACAGTTACCAATTTCTTTAATGAGTCACCAGCATGGTCTACCCTCTACCAGAGTTACTCCACCCTCGCTGAAGTGAAGAGGCGCACATTTCACGTCTCACCTCTGCAATGACCGTGGGACTTGTGGATCACGTATGTCGCCACAGGCTTGAGGCTGTGTGGTCGTCAAGAATGCTCATCCTTGAAAAGACATGCACACCCCCGCACCATGTTCGCTGCAGCATTATTTACAAGAGCCAAGATGTGGAAACAACTTAAGTGTCCACTGACAGGTGAATGTATAAAAAAAACAATATATATAGCGACTATTCAGCCATAATAAAGAATAAATTCTTGCCATTTGCAACAACATGGCAGGACCTTGAGAGCGTTATGCTTAAGTGAAATAAGCCTCACAGAGAACGACAAATACCATAAGATCTCACTTATATGTGGAATCAAAAAACAACCACTATCACCACCCAAAAACCGGAGCTCAGGGATAGAACAGATTGGTGAGATCTGTGGTTGCCAGAGGTTTGCAGGGAACCAGGGCGAAATTCACGAATGTTGGGACAACCGATGTGCTTCAGTGTCCGACGACCCCCATTCCTGGGCTCTCAGATGTCTGACACTCTTTGCTGGGCGTATTTCCCCAGCAAACTGACAGCCCCAGGTAATGGCCACCTTATCAGTCATAGCCCCCACCGCCCTGCACGGACCCTAAACCTCTTTCCTCACCTACAACCAACCAGAGACTTGCTCACAAGCTGATCAGGCACCTTGTGACCCGACCTTATAAAAGACCCCGACATCTGGCCCTCGGTGCTTACGTAGGCACCCCTCGCCTGTGCAGCCCGCTGTTGTCTATGACAGCACACCCTAATAAACTCCTTTTTTATTCTTACACTTAATGTCTGGTGTCACTGACTCACCGACCGGCCGCCCCGTTGTGTCCCACAACAATGAAGGGGGTCAAAAGGTCCAGATCGCCAGTCGTAAAGCAAGTAAGTCATAGTGATGTAATGTGCAGCCTGGTGACTAGAGTTGGTGATACTGACTTGCATATTTGAAAGCTGCTAAGAAGCACGTCTTAAAAGTCCTCAGCACAAGAGCGCAAAAAACTTTTGTGGCAGGCACTAACTAGTCTTACTGAATCCTCACCTTGGACACCTGAAAGTAATTTATGGCAACTATACCTCAATTTAAAAAAAAAAAAGACATAAAGAACATCCTAGAGGCAGATGGCTGGCTTAGAGCCACGACTCAGCCCTTCACTTGCTGTGTGATCTTAATATCTCTGGGCCTCAGCTTTCTTGGCCACAAAAAGAATAACAGAACGAACTGATTTTGTTCCTCCGGGCTGCTATTACAAATACCATCCACGGGGTGGCTTAGAAACAACAGAAATTCATTTCTTACGGTTCTGGAGGCTGGAAAGTCCAAGATCAAGGCACTGGCACACCCGCTGTCTGGTAAGGATGGCGACGTCTTGTTTTGCTCACGTGAGGGAAGGGCGGGAGGGCCCCCCCCCGCAGTCTCTTTTATAAGGGCACCGATCCCATTTCTGAAGGCTCTGCCTTCATGACCTCGTCACGCCCAAAGGCCCCACCTCCTAATACCTGGGGAGTTGGATTTCCACCTGTGAACTGTGGGCTTCATTTTCTAAATTTGGGCAATGAGACAACCATTGAGGAGAAAAATTGGGATTTTAACCTTACTCCTTGCAACAAAATAAATTGATATGGAAGAAAGATTTGAAGATTTAGAAAATGCACCAAAACAAAACCACTTTACTATATCCCTTCTACACTTAGGCTAAGTTCCCGTCACTGGTTCCCGTGGCCCTTCAATAGCTGGGTATGAATTATTACCAGGATGCTTTTGGCAGCAAGTAACAGATTCTCTGCTGGGACTCACCGCCGTAAGTGCAAGACTGGGTGTGCGCCTGGTCGGTTGCACCTCTCTGGATGGCTTCTTCCATGCTCACTTTTCACTTCCTCCTAACAGGCTGGTTCCTTTCATCATCATCAGATAGCTTCAGTTGCTGTCTGAGCTTTATGGTCCCAGTTTATGGCCAGTAGACGTGAGGTGGGGTGGGAGGGGGAAGTCACCCGCAGCCAATGGAAAATCAGGTTTCTCTTTAATCGATTTCGACCATTTGGCATTAGGCCAGTGTCCTGCGACCCCACCCCACACTTTTCCATTCCCAGGAGAGTGCCTCGTGCTTAGATTAACCCAGACAAATCATTTGGAGAAAGCGGCAGGCCCCACCAGAGAATTACACCACTATTAATTAAAAACCTCATCCTTAGTTGTCATTTCATTAAAGTAGTTTTCCATCATTCTCTTACGCCAGCGTTTCAAATCTGGAGATGGTAGCTGGGGTAATGGAAGAAGACAGGACTGGAGCTCTTCATTCTGTACTGATTCTCTGTATTGGCCAGGGGATGTGAATAATCACTTAAGTCTAAGCCTCACTTTCCATAGATTCTCTTAAAGGTTCCTTTCAGACCAGAATTCTAGGTTTGATATGGCCTAGTTCTCTCACGTTTGGATGGACTGGGTTATGTCATGTTTTACGCTGGAGATTTTTAAGCTCAGGGAAAATAATGTGGTTTGAAAACCTACTTCCAACCAGTTTTTACATGAAGTACACCAGTAGATGCACTCTTAAAAGACCTACATTTCAGCTAATTCCTGGTTAACCGGCGCTTTCCTTTTCCTCTATAAAATGTGCTTAGAAACAACCCAAATGTCCATGAACTGATGGATGGATAAACAAATTGTAGTACACCTACACGCGAGAATTTGCATTCCTAATGACAGTGCTCCCAGGAGATGCTGCTGCTGCCAATCATGGTTTGAGTTTCACTTTCCTCCCAGCATCCTTCACACCCTCTGCACTTCCACGCGCTGCATCTTTGTGATGCATTTACAACTGCCCTATATTTACACAGCCATGGGTCCAAGGTCCAAGTAGGAAATATAAGAGCAAATGTTAAATGTAAATGCCACGTTTCCAGTTTTGCTTACCCCATGTCTTCCTGGAAGCCCTCCTCCTCCCCTCAGTTCTGAATGTTGCATAATTCCACCTTCATTCATCTTGTTTTAATAATGAAAAGCTTTCCTTTGAAAGTACATCTTCTCACTTCTGTAGGCGAGGACAATGGGGGCAAGGTGACAATGGAGTGGAGACAATGGCCCCTCAGCTGGGTCACAGAAAACCCCTCTGACACTGGGTGCTTCTTCTATGTGAGTTGTGGTCTCAAAGGCGGATGCTTTCCCGGTGGCCGCTCACCTGCGCCACATACATGTTCTGGCTGGAGCTTTCCTCACCATATCCGTTTGCAAAGGCTTAACAGAATGCCACAAACGGAATGGTTTAAATAACAGAAATGTACCCTCTCACAGTTCTGGAAGCTACAAGTAAGATCAAAACGTTGACAGAGCTGCGCCACCTCTGATGGCGCCAGGGAAGTTCTGTTCCAGGCCCCTCTCCCAGGTCCCGGCAGTTCTTGGCTGGTAACAGGAGAACGCCAGTCTTCACAAGGCCTTCTCCCTGGAGGGGTCTCTGTCTCTGCCTCCAAATTTCCCCTTTTTATTACGACATCAGTCATACTGGATTAGGGCCCACCCTAATGACCTCATCTTAACCTTATCATCTGCAAAGACCCTCTTTCCAATTAAGGCCACACTCACAAGCACTGTGGGTTAGGACTTCAGCATCTTTTTGGGAGACACAGTTCAACCCAAAACATTCACATTTGCAGAATGGCTGCAAAAAACCTCACCCAGGGCCAGGCCAGCTTGCCCTCTGGTGTCTGAGCTCTGTCACTGCTGAACTGCTCCAGTTTTTGTCTGCACACTTTGTTCAGCAGTGATGTTGCAAACCAGCACTGGCTTGGTCCCTAGCAAGTCTTGGCCCTCCTGCCAAGCTCGGCTGTGCTCATGGCCAAGACAGAATTCGCCCCTCCCCAGATGGAATAAAGGCTGAAGGGAGTCTCTCGGTGGGAGGCCAGCGGGAGGGTGAATCAACCAGCTGGCCTCCTGCAAAGCTTCAGGAAGGAAAAGGAGCCAGGCACCTCATCTGCCCTCAGGCTCCCCTCACGGCCACTTGCAGATTCTGGACCCAGTTCCTTGGTCTTTGATGAAGTGATTTGATTTGAAGAGGGCTCTGAACACTGACTTGCCTGTTTCTTTACTGCAGGAAGAAGCATGTTTCTAATTCCTTCTCTAATTCATTTTACCCGTGTGGAGAAGACCCACTTGGAACCCCAGACTTGGCATAAAGATTATTTTAGGCTGAAGACATTTGAGATTCAACAGATGCAGAAAAAAAGCCTCCTCAAGCTTCTCTTATCAGACTAAAAGCAACTTCTGGGAAGTGAAGCCACCATAAATCCCCCCTCTGGGGGAGTTTTACGGCCCTGATGGAGACGGAACGACTGCTGTACCTGTGTAGACAACTGTTATCACAAACTTTCTTATCTGTCTGGTCTCCAAAAAACCCGTTTGTTTTTCTTAAATAAACCTATTTGTTTTTCCCACAGAAGCTGTTCCTCCCCCATCCCTTTTCCCTGCTAGGTTGGGTATGTAAATCTTTAACTTTACCCATTTAATGAGCCAGATACTTCTTTTGTTGGTTCCTGTATGCATAGGAAATAAACCTTTTTCTCTTGTCAAACTGTCTTTCGTCAGTTTAATTTATAGGCCCCAGGCAATTAACTTAAGCGGGTAGGGGAGAAGTTTTTTCTTTTTTTCCCTTCCCTCCTCCCTCTCCACCTCTAGGCAAATGTTGGCATCTGGTTTGTATGAGGATAAGAAAGAGCTTTGCTCCCCCTAGTGGACATCGGGAGGTTCTGTCCAAATAGCCGGTTGGCACAGTTGGATGGCCAGCCACCGAATCCTGCTTCTGCCACCTTCCAGCTGTGCGACCTTGGGCAACTCCTTTGATGTCACTCTGAGTCTTTGTGCCCCCTGGAAAATAAGGCTAGTCATGGTTCCTGTCTACGGCTTGCGCGGGTTAAATGAACTCATGTTAGTGAACCACTTAGACCAGAGCTGGCATTGTTACTAAGTGTCAGCTTGTAGTAGCTGCGGTTTGCAGCAGAAGATCCCAATTTGTTTTTTCTAAAATGATGTCACATGGGACACCAAGTATACTGCATTGAATATTTGTCGCATGGCTGGCACTACTGTAGGCATTTCCCCACTTAACCCTCACAATAATCCTGGCAGTTGCATGTTATTATGCTCCGACGACTCTGAGGAAACGGAAAATGAGTCAAAGTAACGGATACCAGCGAATGAATGATAAAGCCAGTACTCAAACCGTGTTTTCCCTGACCCTGAAGCCCACACTTTGAAACGTGACTGTTTTTTTTAATCATTAAATATTTACTGAGCACCCAGCAGGAAGCATGGAAATACACATTTGCTTCCCACGTTTACTATTCAAGTTCAAAGCTAAGGAATAAAGAAATCATGCATCACAAGCCACCCGCCCTCTTTGTCCCCTACAATACAGAGCAGCGGCGCCGCGTCTTTGTGGGACATGGCTGGTTAGGAGACAGGGTCTCTGTGCTGGCAGCAGCTTCTCCTCAGACTGCCCTCTCCTTACTTCAAAAACCTTTTTATTTGAAAAATAAAGCCCTACCTCTGAATTAGCCGCGAGGTTGATGTCCTTGTATTTTTTCTCCACTGCATGGTAACCTGCTCCGTCTTAGTTATATGCACACATTCGGTCAACGTTTATCAAACAGCAAATTCACGTCGGGCCTCTGCCTGGTCCTGAGGACACAGTCCCCGCCGTCGGGGACGGGGCGGGCACGGCCGGCAGGCGGAACATGGCGGCACCCATCATGCACTGCGGCGCCGGTTACCAGGTCACGTGCACCGGGCGCCCGAGTAAGTCGTGGTTCCGCGTGCTTGTGGGAGGGGCCGGCTCCGGCTAATCTGAGGAGAAAATGAGCGTTTGATTGAATAGGAAAAGCAAGGAAGTGCACTGGGGGCCCTTGGAACAGGCAGGAGAGCGTGTCCTGTACGTGGGAATGGGGATTTTTCCGCACACGGCCGGAGCAGGGGGGCCGTGCTGGGGAGAGAGGAGATGCTGAAGGCAGATGGCGCCCAGATTGTGGAGCGTTTTGATGTTATCAAAGGAGTGTGGACTTCGTCCTGTAGGCCAGAGGGAAAAGAGGGCCTCAAGGTTTTTTCAGCAGGGATGTGCCTAGGACAAGATGTGCGTTTCGGAGCTGTGATGGTGGTGGTGTGGAGGAAGCGGGAGGGCGGAGATGGAGGGCTGCTGCGGTAACCGGGGCGGGGGGTAAGGGCTCGAACTGAGCTGGTGAGGCTGGACAAACAGGAGACACCTGTGGGAGTCAACAGCCTTGGATCCCAGGGAAGCTGCAGGTGAGACTCCCTGGACGGAGAAGTGGGCGGGGGCTGGAGGCCACGTGACTCCGCGTGGACGTCGAAGCTGCAGCTGGCCCTTTCCGGACGGTTGAGGCACCGTGGGGCGTTGGGTGCAGATGTCAAGGAGGCAGTTGAGGACCGAGTGGCTATCAAATCGGCAGGTTAGGGTTACCAGACTTAGCAAATAGATGCTCAGTTCAATTGGAAAGTCAAATAAACAACAAATCCTTTATTAATATGTGTGTCCCATGTAATATCTGGGCCAAAGGATCTTTTTTTAGGTGTAAGTAACTCCTGGATAGCGCAGGACATATCCTTACACTAAAATTAGACCAGTCATTTATCTGACATTCCAATTGAACTGGGCTCCCTGTATCTTAAGTGGCGACCTTCCCTGACAAGTACCATCCCACCTTCCCCACCATGCTACTAGCTGGTGGGGCTCCAGGATGTGGGGCTTTTATTACTAAACCTGGAATGGCCCAGGCAACCTGGAATGAGTTGGTCACTCTAGGCTGAACCGATGTTGGTCAAATTGACTTGAGAGAGTCTTCTGACCCTTTGGCAACCTCCAGGGCCCTTCAGTTGGGGTCGGTGCTGTGCGTGCCGTGGGGAACCACAGGCCACACCAGGCCAGGAGTCCACCCCAGAGACCACTGTCTGCAGTTCCACATCTTCACACCATCCACCACCTGGACCGTGCCGAAGAATTCCAAACTTTACTGGAATTTTCCTTTGGTTTGGATTTTTTTTTCTCCTGAAGAACATTTGCTGCTGATTTTGTCCTGTTTTACAATTCTGCCCGGTGGAGATGTCCTGTTTTCATCCCCGTGTGACTCTTCCCCCATCATTGTCTTCCTTCTCAGTTCAGTTGAATCCACCTCCTGCAGTTTGCTTATCAGACTGACAGACACCACAGGCCTGGACTCTGTTTTGCCAACTTCTTAAGTTTAATCCCAGGGCTGTTGCTCTGCCAAGCAGATGTGTATTAAAATGTGCATAAGAAAAGAAGCAAGCTGGGCTTATTTAGAAATTTCTTCAATTTGCACAAACTCCATTGGTATAAGAGGTTTTTTTCTATAAAAACCCACAACAAATGTATGTTAATAGTTACTTAGATCTAGACAAAGTCCTATTTGTTATTGTCTGCCATCGTCACTCTGCCCACTGCCAGAGACGCAAACACGGTAACTGAGTATTCAGATGCAGAGACATCTGCGGCACATCGTAGCTTTTTTCTTGATTGTCGGAGCTCTCTGCTCCCGGGAATGAGTAACCTCAACTGCCTGCTAAATGGTTTTGTCCAACTTGAAAGAGTTTATGTTTTTCTTGTTAGGTATTATGTGATTTACAAGGTGTTAGAAATGACTCCAATTTCCACTCAGGTCTTCGGGTCCTGTGTGTGTCAATGTGATAAAAGCATCTAAGAAACATGCTTTCACACACTAAACTAAAGGTATGGCCACTGGGCTCAGACCATCCAAAGAGAAAGGGAGAGTGAATATTGTTCATTACATGCACATACATGTGCATACACAGGCACAGAACACACGCACACAATTTAATTATTAAAAAAATATTCTGAGCTATGTTTTCTGGACTCACTATTCTAGATCTGACTATTAATAGATATACTTTTCATTATTCTTGTGAGACAGACATCAGCCGCAGGGCCATCTGATCTGAAAGTTTTAAAAACCAGGACTATTAGGGCAAGCACCGAGTGACAGAAGGGGTCTCATATGTTCATTAGGCAGTCACGTCCAGAAAGGAGAGAGAGAACTGGCCAGACCGGGGTCGAATTCAAAGCCAAGAAAACACAGGGTCAGCAGGAGTAGGATGGGAGTAGGTGGCCCAGGAAAGCAACCTGAGCCACGAGAAGACAGCGTTTGCTCTGGATCTTGTTTACAACTTTGGGTTGCGTGTGGGCAGCCAGGAAGACCCGGAGGCTGGCAAGGGAATCCTTCCCGAGTCCCGGCCAGTGGCAGAAGTGCTGGACCCAATGGCAGAGCCTGAAGCTATCCCCATCATTCTCCCAGTAAGAAACATCAGATACCATTTCTAGATGGCATTACTTCAGCCCTGAAGCAAAATAAGCACCCAAGGCCTCTAGTGCAGATGTAATTGACAAGGGCTGTGTTGGCCAGCACCCATCCAGCAGGTGGGAAACCTGGGTTCCCATCCTGTAGCAAGCCGCTTTCTCATCGACAACTGAGTTTCAACTGGATACCGATCAGCCTTCATTTACAACAAATATAAAATTCTAAATGCTTCAGTGTCACTGGGTTATGTCCCCAAGCCACCTGATATTTTTTTTTACTAGCTCTTTAGCTGTCTATGTACAGTAGTGCCATAATTTCTTACACTTGGACTTGTAGATAGTCCGGAATGTGCATGTCTGGAATGAAGCGTGAGTTCATGCATTAGATTTAATGCCAGGGAACAAAGCCTTTGCTTAACTTTTTATTCATTATGGCACAAGAACTTTAAGAAACACCACTGAAAATGTCATCGCCAACATGAAAATTAAGATGTAGCATGTTTTATAAAAAAAAATTCTTTTTCTATAATACACATTCCCTTATGAAGTGAAAAAAAAAAAATCTCGTAAAATACTGAAGCGAATCGCCACCTGCTGGTCAAATATTGTTTCGCACTTGAAAAATTTCAAATTTACTACTGAAGTGCGGTAGGAGTTTTACATTACACAGAAAGTTACCAAAGAAAACATTTCCTCAGCCTTTGGCACAATGTAAATACAAAGCTTTAGTTTTTTTTCTTCCAAATATGATTTACTTTACAAAGCACTGCATAAAATTTGGTTAATACTGATTATGGGGCAAAAGGAAAAACCATGTTCTGTCATTTGAATACTCTATTTTGATTCTTAAACACTTTATAGTTGGATTCCAGTTTGCGGTTTTGAAAAAAAATCGTACATCATAAATATATATTATATATGGTCTATATAAAATTGAGTTTGACCTAAAATGGGAAGGACAACTTAATTATTCTTTCTTTGTCAGGCACGGCCTTTCTCTTGCTTCATTAACTGAATTCTTTCTTAAACAGATTCTAAAAATATATTCCATAATGTATCAAATTTAATATTTTCCTTAAAACGTATTCAATATGAAAAAGCATTCAGTGGCTATACTTTTTTGTATCTCACTACTATATAAAAATATGGCTTGTCATATTCTGTTTTACTTTGTTTTGTTAGTGTTTTCCTTAGGCATTGAAGGAAGGGCTGTCCTCAGTTAAAAAGCTATGGCAAAAGCACAGAAACCCGCTTGTGCACATTCTAGAACATTCTACAGACTCTCATTACTTAGAATCAGTGAAGTGATTAAAAAATTTTGTTCCTTCTGTTTTTTTGTGAATATAACATATACGATTATCATATATAATCTGTTACAGAATATACAAGAGTCAAAACTGAAGACACATAAATACAATTAAGTGATACCAAAGCGAGCGTTTTGCCGTATACAGAGCCAATGTGAACAGCTTTTAGACTGGGTATTAACATCCATTTTTTGTTTTTGTTTTTTTCTGAAGGCTGGCTATGCAATAGAATCTTATTATAAATGGCCAGGGTAATAGTGCTCTCTATCTTGAAGTGAACTGAGTTTTCTCTCGTGTTTTTTTTTTTTTTGTGTGTGTGTGTGTGTGTGTAAAGGAAGAAAAATAAGAAAGTGCCCAATTGTTCCACACCCACTTTTTCCCCTACTGAGTTGAAGAAGGCTGCTGGGGACGGGAGGGCTCGAGCCTGTGGGGCTCATACCAGCGTTTCCGGGAGGGCGTCGGGGTTGTCGGTGGATAAGAGCTCCCAGATCTGCCACCGCTCTCTCTGCCAGTCGAGCCAGTTGGGGTCCCCCAAGGTCTTACTGTTCTGATCGCTGGAAGGACCGGGGTGGACGCTGCTCACTTTTTGCTGGGCGGCCTGATGCTCCCGCTCGGCTGTTTGGCTTCCCTCCTCCAGAGCGGTTCCAGAGCCTTCCTCCGGCCTCTGCGGCCTCCACAGCGGTGGCTCCGCGGGCTGGTGGGCCGCTGCTGACGCTTGCTTCCCTGGACCAGGATAAGGCGGAGGAGGCCTCTTGTCGTGCTTGGCACCCTCTCCAGGTCTCTGGGACGGAGGCTTGGCTCTCCTCTGCGGCCAGGCCACGTCCGGCTCGCTCTCGGCGACGTCTTGGGCGCCGCTCAGAGTCCAGCATTGCTCGGGCCTGGGCCGCGGCGCGGGCTGCTCGGCTCCGCCGCCGCCCCGGATGTGCGGCGTGCTGCAGACGCGGGAGACGGGCGCGTGCGCGCCGCACCCCGCCACGGCGCTCGCGGTCTGAGTCCTCCGCACACCCTGCGCACCGCCGTCCAGGTCCGCCGGGCCCCCCTGCCACCGAGGCCAATTCGGGGACAGGTTCCCTTGAGAAAGGGAGCACGGCCCCGGTCGTAGGGAGCTGCTCTCAAAAATGTCTCCGTAGGAACCTGGAAGCCAGAGTGAAGGGCGAGAAGTGGAATTAGTTTGTAGAATCCCTGTTGGGATGTCCTTCCCACTGCCAACCTGGAAAATTCAAAACGCATGGGACACGCTCAGCTGAGGCTGCCTAAAGTAAAAGACTTCCTAGTGAAATAACAAATGCTTTTTGATTTTTGGCACAATTCATGTAGCAGCTCCAAAGACAGATGCCTAGACCCTGACATGTTAGCTGTCAAATGAGACTAAACAGTCCTTGGCACTAATTTATGTTTTAGGAAGCTCCTCCCCCATCCCCACGTGGTTGTGAAACCTTTCCTGAACCTCGGAGGTGGAAGGAACATGCCCTTCCTGTTCATTGCAACTTGAAATCCAGAGGAGACACAAATGATAATGTTTTCATGTTTCTATTGTTTCAGTAAAAGCTGTAGGAATAAAAAAATTGAATCGAAAATGCCCCCATTTGGTGCCAGAAGACGATGAAAGACAGCAGAGCTGTGTATATTCCACCACCACCACCGTGGGGGAGACTGGCTCGTTCGCCAAATCATCCCCTTTCCTTCCTGGATGACATTTCTCACACTCTCTTGCAGTTAGGAGGGCCACATAAACGAGGTCTGGCGAACAAATGTGGAGAAATGTGATATGAGCTATTTGTAGGCCTGATAGAATTAATACTACTAATAATAAAAATAAATAAATGCACTCCTGGTCTTTCCTGCTTGCTCCCTTCCCTCAACTTCTAGCCCAGGAAGGAGAAACCATGGAAGACTATGAGGCCTCTGATGATGGGAGAGCCACTGGCTAGATGGAACTTGAGCCCCTGAATGACTGTGTGGAACAGAGCACTCCCACCCTCTTCACCCTACACAGTCTACACTAGACTGGACGGTGAGGGAGAAATCAGCCTGTGAGAGGTTAAGCCACTGACATTTAGGAGATATTTGTTACAGCAGTTAGCCTTCCCTAACTGATACAACTTACTTCAGGAAATTGAAGGGAGAGCCAAACACTGCATTTCACAAGCAAATGAGGAGTTCTGGGGTCTATGTCCCCAGGCTGCCTTTTTCTTATGGAAAGATTGATTTTGTGATATAATTCACAAAAAGAGAGAGTGATAGACTTAATTATGCAAAAGAGATGTGGTATATTTATACAATGGAATACTATTCGGCCATAAAAATGACAACATAACGCCATTTGCAGCAACATGGATGTTCCTGGAGAATGTCATCCTAAGTGAAGTAAGCCAGAAAGAGAAACTGAAAAATACCATATGAGATTGCTCATATGTGGAATCTAAAAAAAAAAAAAAACATAAATACAAAACAGAAACAGACTCATAGACATAGAATATAAACTTGTGGTTGCCAAGGGGGCGGGGGTGGGAAGGGACAGAATGGGATTTCAAAATGTAGAATAGATAAACAAGATTATACTTTATAGCACAGGGAAATATATGCAAGATCTTATGGTAGCTCACAGTGAAAAAAAATGACAATGAATATATATATGTTCATGTATAACTGAAAAATTGTGCTCTACATTGGAATTTGACACAACATTGTAAAAAAAAAAAATTCCAGATACCCCAAAAGGGAAAAAAAATGCAAGGGATAATGATATCAGTGGCAAACAATGTGGATAAAGGGTTAATGTCTTCACTATAGGAAGAGTTCCTAAGGATCAATTTTAAAAATGCTAGCAGACATAAATAGCCAACGACATAAATGATAGTCAATGGGGGACATTCAGCTGATTAACAGAAAAATGGAAAAATACTGGTGAGAAAGAAAGGCAAATTAAAATAATAAATACAATTTTGTTTTTTAAATAAGCCAAAATGCAGACCCAGTGATTTGCAGTAGCAATGAGATTAAAGTCACATGGACAGTACAGTGAAATACGGCACCACCATCTATGGCTTATGCAGCAGAAGCTAATGCATCCCATATGGAACCCGAAATGACCACACCTCCATATTCTTGGAAAGGTTCATAATTTTGGGCCCACTTTCCTAAACTGGATTTATAACTGGCTTTCTAACATTGTGTGAATCTGTTCATAATTTAAAATACAAAAACAGTACATAAAAGAGGTTCCTGAAATCATAAGTTATTACATCAATAAAAAAATGGAAACAACTCAGTTGTCCCAGCAATGGGCTGTAAACTGTGACTATGCATCTGGAATACTACGTGGCCCTTAATAATAATGGAAAAGAACTGAAGAATGGAAGTTAAACGAATTATATAAAGGCACACAGACAGAATGATTGTAACTATCTTTCAAAACTCTTGCAAAGGAAAGGAAATGAAATGTAGTCGAAGACTGATGTATTTTGGTGGAAAGGATAAGTCTAGCTTTATCCCCTTTTTTCCTCTTTCCAGCATTTTCCAAATAATATTTGACAAGCATGTACTATGATGATAGTAAGGCAAAAATTCATGAAAATTAACTGAAAACGTAAATGCAATACCAGTTTAAAAAAAATACTTCACCTGTCATTCCTGGGTCTTTGGATCCACTTTTTAAAGTTGAATGCCAAGTTCCCCAGATATTGAAAGCCTCCTCTGCCATATCTAGGACAAAGTGTATAAAAAAGGTATGTAATTATTGACACAACATTGAAAACCGACTCTACTTCAATAAAAAAGAATGCAAATTTTTAAAAAGGCATCTAACTCACAATGAAAATTGAAGAGCAAAAAATGAATAAACAAATTTTTTCCTAACATCTCTTGTGCTCAAAGTCCTGTATTTGAGACTGTGATGGATACAAGACAAAATACGAAGCAGACCTGCCTTTTTAAGAGGCTCATTCCATTTGGGATTTACAAAAAGGCTCTTTCTATAGTATGCTGTGGTAGACAGAATAAGGATCCCCCCCAAATATCTGTGTCATGATCCCCAGAACCTCTAAAGATGTTATATTCAAAAGGCACTTGGCAGGTGCGATTACGTTATGGATTCTGAGATGGGGAGATGAACCTGGGTTATCTGTGTGAGCCCCATGGAATCACAAGAGTCCTTATAAGAAGAAGGCAAGACAGAGGATGCTGCATTGCTGGCTTTAAAGATGGAGGAAGGGGCCATGCACCAAAGAATGCAGGCAGCCTCTAGAAGTGGGAAAAGGCAAGAAAACATTGTTCCCTAGAGTCTCCAGAAGGAGCACAGGCCTGTGGGCCCATTTTAGACTTGTGACGCCCAGAGCTGGAAGATAATAGATTTGTGTGTTGTTTTAAACGCTAAGTTTGTGGTCATTTATTATGGTGGCGATAGGAAACGAGTACTATTGTGATGGGTGACAATAGCTCCAACCGCATTAACACAGAGATAGAAGAACAATAGTTATAGTTTTAAAATCTAGTACTACCCTCAGGAACACACCGTACTAGCCTCAATAGAGTCCTCCCTGTATTATTCATACATGTATTTTCCCATACATCCCTTTAGTCTGTCTGTAAATATCTCCAGTATGAGGCGCTATACTAGGCATTTTCACTGTCTCATTTAATCCTCACTACGATACCATGGTGTGATGATAATGACTATTTCTAGAAGCAAATGTCTACTGGGTTCAGCAGTTCATATGCATTCTCTTAGTTCATCCTGAAGAGATGCCCCTGAGTCTGTTTGACAGATGAGGCAAATCCTTCAATCTTTTAAAAATAAATTTTTTGCCTTTAATATTTTAAAAATAAATCTTATGCCTGATGGGAACATGGGTTACTGGTTTCATTGTAAGTTACAAACATTTTTGACACAAATATTTGTGAAATAACAATAAAGATGCTAGGATTAAAAACACCAGAAAAAATAGGAGCCCTTCCAGAGTGGCTCTTCAGACTAAACTATAAATTTGAGCTAAAATAGCAAGATTTTGTACTGTGTCTTTCAGTTCTCACTTAAACAGTGTCCTTCTGAGTCCTGACCCTGAGGAAGTACTCTGTGGAGGGGAGAACAGAACCACTCAGTGGTCAAATAAATTTGGGAAAAGCTGCAAAGCATAGTCTCCCTCCCATTGTGGAAATTCATGTGCTCACTAGCACTTTAAAGGGTTTGAGAAATTGTACAGTAGAGAAACCGTTAGCTTGCTTACTCCAGCATTTCCCAAATGTATTTGACCATGAAAACGTTATGTTGCCTAAAACTGGTCATCTCCCGTGGAGATCTCTTTGGAACATGCTGTCTGTAAGTTCAGCTTGTTCTCTTTATAAAAGTAACACAAATAATTGGGTGACATCTTAGACTAACAAATATGCACCCCAACCCCCAGGCCAGGGCACGTAAAGTTCCTTGGATGCTGACGGGCAAGTCAGGTGGGAAGGTCGGTGGCTTTCCGAGCATGAGACTGCTTCCCAGACAGCCAGGTCTGCGGGGACTCAGACCCGGCGTGGGTGTTCGGCAGGTCCTCAGTAAATGCCACTGAATCAGAGAAGCAGGAAACAAGGGAGAGAGGGAGAGAAGGCCCAAAGCGCCCACACCAGGCCACATGCAGTCAGAGTCCCTGGGTGGGCCAGCGCCAGCCCGGCTCCAGGTACCTTTCCCAAGTCTTGGTCCAGGAGAACTCTCCCTTGACTTTGAAGATGGCAGGTGGCCCACCAGCACATACTGCTCCGGCCCTTTGTAAAGCTTCTCCGAGCCCCCCGGGGCCACATCCTCTTGCATAGCCAGCAGGGAGCGTTCAGACAGCACTGGGGAGTTGTTGTCATAAGGGGAGAGGTCTCCGCTGGAGGCCTTGTTGGAGTCTGTGGACGAGTGCCTTCCTCCCATGGAAAAGGAAACTTCCGACCTCAGCATGTCAGGGCTTCTGGCACAAGGAGAGAATTACAGGAGCGTGAGTGTGTTAACAGGGAGTGAGCAGACTGAAACAACCTGATGGTTTCACAAATGACAGGAGGAGAATGAATGGACACGGGTTGAAACAAAAAGACCTTCTGAGCAATGGTCCAAGACGTCTGTCAAGAAGGTGAAAGCGTTTCCATAAGATGGCCAGTAGATGGCAGTAAAACCCAACAGATGTTACAGGAAACAGCAAGGCGAAGTGGGGCAGGGGAGATTGAAACAGATGGATCCCTGTGTTCGCCAAGGTGCACCGCTGAAATGCCTGTTGGATTAATCCCTGTCTCCGTTTTTAAAGTAAAGTCTGATGCTCACTATCTGTTAAGTAAGGAAAACCTGTAGATAACTCTTTGACTTTCCTCAATATCCTGAATTAAAAATAATTCAGATAAAACTATGATTGAAACTTTACATGCAGTTCATTATGGCTTTATGGACACTTTTTCTCCCCCCACCCAAGTGCTTAGCGTAAGTAAATCCACCCTTCCTGTGATGACGACGTCGGCAACGATGCTGATGTTGATGAGGATGGTGAGGATGGTGAGGATGGTGGAAACAGTTGTTTCATGTATAAAATGATAAATATATGACCAGCACTAGAGTCCACTGTATTTAAATACATCTAAAAGGATTCTACAAGGCACTAGTGTTTTTACAAATTGATACCAAGCACCCTAGTAAGCATATTCATTAAGTTTTATAGGTGTATAAATTGTCATAGCAACAGAAATAACAGTGAAAATGTGAGCAGAACAGGACAAATGGGAACATCAGGAACATGACAAGAGTGTTCCAAGTCTTACCTGGGAACATCTGTTTTTTCTACCTTCCTCAAAAAGGTGGCCCTGACAACATCTTAAAGGGAAATGATCACAGATTGATTAAAAGTTCCAAAACCTGCTTCTGTTCCCCCTCCCCCGCCCCGCCCCATTCACTTCTCTTTACTGGTCTTTGCTTTCTTTTGGTTTACTTTTTCAAAACAAATCCTTTGTGATCTTAAAGAAAGTAAACACATGCTTGAGCAATTCTTTCCTAACCAAAGGGTTCTGTGCGTGCAACACAGGGGAAGTGCACTCACAGGGGGTCTAGCTTCACCTGGGGTTTCCAGCAGGGGGCAGCGTCCCAGGCAAGCATTTCAGCATCAGTGACCTGCTTCGCCTGCCACCGAGGCAGCCAGGGGCCCAAATATGTTTTGCTGAGGGAATTTCTCACCCACATGGAATAAATAAATCCTTTCCTTCCCTCCTTTTTAAACCGATGACTGATAGTCTTACGGGAACAAGTCAGAGGACAACCAAGAGGATGGTTTTCCAGAAACTTCAGGCCTCCGGTGAATGCAGGGAAAATACAAGGAACGTACTACTACTTCTGGAAAGTGGGAAAAAGTGATTTAACCCCCATATCTAATTAAAAGGGGAAACCCTCCCTAAATCAAGTGAAGGGAACACAAAACAAAACACATGGACATTTGCCGGTCGTCATGGAGTTTGACTCTGGTTGAGGAAACTTTACTATGAAAATAGGAAAATACAAATGAGTTGAACTTGCAGCCACACAGAGCTCAGCTCAGAATCAGGGCTCTCTATCCTGCCCAGGGCTAGACATCAGATTGCTGGGCTAATTTCAGTTGTTTCCCGTTTAGCTGACACTTTTCCATTCGTTAATGAAAAATGTCTTCTGTCTACTGGGCAAGAGGAAGTCATTGTGATATATCACTAGCAGTGGGTACACAAAGCCTTATTTTATGGGATGTTTTAAAGAGAGTCAAGTCAACTCATTTGCCAAAACAAAATAACTATCAGGGCTTCGAATGCTTTTTCGGCCCCCTTACAACAGGAGGAAAGTTTTGGAAAGGTCATACCGTAGGGCATGGAGCCCACAATAGTTCTGTCTCGTATCTTGCTTACCTGTCACACAAAACACATCAAATATATCCAACAAAACATTACAAGTTCCAGATTCAGCCAATAGTTATGTGCATAAAGAAAGATACCTCATGGTGGGAGGTATAGCTCAGTGGTAGAGCACGTGCTGAGCATGCACACAAGGTCCTGGGTTCAATCCCCAGTACCTCCACTAAAAAAAAAATAGATAAACCTAAGAAAGATGCCTCATGGAAGAAATTTCTCAAACATCTCAGTACTAGGGACATTTGTGTTTCTCTCAAGCAAAGCAGGTTATTTTCACCTACTTGGAGGTAAAAATTATTTCTCCACATGGAACCTTGTGTCAGGGAATAAAGAAAGTAACTGTCTTTGCAGTGACTGCTACAAGGCTCCGAGGAGTTGGGGCTCCAGTCGAGTTGGAGTATTGGAGCTGGTGGTACGCCTTAGTGTGTTCACAGCACAACTTCATTTTACCTCATCACTCCACTTTCCCTGGTCTTTCAAATTAGTTACTAGGATATTGCTCCACTTTACATATTTCTGCAAGCTGCTTCAATAAAGTGTTTTTGGACAGGGAAATCACGCCCACATTGTTGGGAGTACTGAAAAGGCAGCATGCTTCATGAGAGCATTTAGTTTGGTTAAAACAAAACAAAACAAAACAAAGAACAAGAATAGCAATAACAAAAATAACTGAAACTAACTCTTTAAACTTATGGTTACCAGTGGGGAAAGGGGGTGGGAAGGGATAAATTGGGAAGGGATATCGAGATTTGCAGATATACACTACTATATATAAAACAAACAACAAGGTCCTACTGTGTAGCACAGGGAACTATAGTCAATATCTTATAGTCACCTATAATGAAAAAGAATATGAAAA
This sequence comes from Camelus ferus, assembly GCF_009834535.1. NCBI lineage: Eukaryota > Metazoa > Chordata > Mammalia > Artiodactyla > Camelidae > Camelus > Camelus ferus. The sequence continues at coordinate 14,840,821 of NC_045732.1, forward strand.
CAAATAATATGTATGTATATGTATGACTGAACTATTATGTTGTACACCAGAAACTGACACAACATTGTAAACTGACTATACTTCAATAAAAAAATAAAATAAAATAAAAATTTTAGCACCCACCCCTCCGCCAAAACTGAAGCTGCCACACTATTTTCCCTCCATTTTCTTGGTTGTGATTGGATCTGATCAAGCAGACATGAACAAGGAGGAGGTGGAGGGCCACCGTCCCCTTCCTCTGTTCTTTGGGTTGACTCTGTAAAACCTCACTCAGTGATTCTGACGCAGCGGCATTGGCATCACCTGGGAAATGGATCACTTGTTGGAAATGCAAATTCTCAAGCTCCATCCTGGACCCACTGACAGGACTGGTTATCATATGCGGGATCCGGGGCAAAATGAAATTGAAAAATGATTAGAATTTCAAGATGGTGACAGCAGATCATTAAGCCAAATGTGCGCTTCTTCTGAGTACCAGGTTCGGCCCATGAAGCTGGCTTGGCCAACTGAAAGGGAACCTTTGCGGTCAGGGCTTTAAAAGCACCCCAGGTAATTTTGATGCTCGGGGAAGCCTGAGAACCTCCCATACCAAACCTACCTGCCCTCCATCTACCCATAGATGAGGCTAAGGATCTACTAAGTCAAATCGGGAGAAAAACCCCAGATAGTGGCCAAAACCTCAGCCATGGCTGGCAGTGGGGGTAAATGTGGCAGTCCTGACTTTGAGGTGGCAGGATCCAGATAACCGAATGTGCTTTGGTTATGGACCAAAATATGTTTAGGTGAGAGGTGGGCGGGAGAGACCAATCTGCCTTTCTCTGCTTTTATGTCATTCTCCACACTCAGGCCCCCAAAGTCACCACAGCTGTGGCCCCACTCAGGGGAGAAACCGGAGGAGCTGGTGAAAGCTAATCCCTGGAGGTAGAGGTGAGTGAGGTAGACCCAGGCCGTGAGTCTCACAGTCAGGGGCACGGGCAGATGGGGCCACCCAACAAGAGGTGATGCCTTTCTTCCCAGCCAGCGTATCTTGGCCACGGAAGGGGATACAGATTGAGTATACATGGCAAACAGCTTGTGACACACACTTACGTGACATAACCCCTTGGCCTGTGAGAGGCACAAAAATGGATATTTATGCAGAGTTCATTGTGTGGCAGGCACTGTACTAAGCTAGCGCTAATAACCCTCCTTGTTTCTGATCGCCGTCTAGGAAGAAACGAGCAGATGGAATAAGGTGTCTCTCCAGCAGTACAGGCAGAAGGGGTCGAGACTCCTAAAGCGTATTTGGTAACTACTACTCAGTATTATTAAAACTCAATAGTAAAGTGCTTTCTCTTAGACTTAGAGTTGATGGCTCTTTTATATGTTAAAAGTATTTCCTATTTATCATTTTATTTTCTCAGCAGAGGTCAGTAAGGCGGTGGCCAAATTTGCCTAAGAACCTATGCTCAAGAGAGTCTTTCCACATGAGACCCCACCAGTTAATAAACAAAATAAGACTACTTTATTCACTCCTCAGAACTCTCATTACAACATAGGCAGTTCAGAGTTTAAAAAAATTTTAGTGTCATTCTATTGCTTTATCATTAAATCAACTGGAAACAAATCCAGGACCCCCTTCCTCCCTAGGGTATCTCTGAAAGAATGAGATGAGTAGCCACCAATGTCTTCTCTAAGATTTGCCTCTAAGATGATTCAACTCTACGAAGACAATTTTAAGTTCAGCACTTCAAGTAAAGGCAATAAATAGTCATGTACTTATTTATATAAAATATTTAACCAGTGATTCACCGGACGAGAACTATAGTTCAGAAGCACACAGTGGCTTCTCTGTCTGTGTGTTGGAATTTCATGGATGGAGGATGGGAGCGCTGAGCAGATACCCTGACAGTTGACACGGATTTGCCTCCATGGATGGAGAGCTTCCCCAGGAGACCTGAAAGTCCCAGGACCGTCCACAGCATGCGTGGCCAGTCTCAGCTAACCAGGTACGCATGAGATGGACATGGAGAGCGAATGGCTTTCTCACCCTTAGCCGGTCCCTCCAGGTCAGGGTGTAAACACGCTGGCAGGGTACTGTGGGCAGGCCTGCACCGCAGCCGGAGGCACAGAACTTGTTCTGCGGATAAACGGAAAACTCCGGTTCAATCACCGGATGTGGCCAGCCCAGCCCCTCACTGAGCTACTCCAGTGAGAAGCATCCTTGGAGAGTTTGAACTTGCATTGGTTTCACGCTGGACTTCGTCGTTAACTGATAAACCTTAGTCTGTTGGAACTCAAAGCACATAACCATCTCGGACACCGTTCACGGTAGGGGGAAAGGAATCCACTGCCTAGCTCTGGATTTATGGACGATTTTCACATTCCTCATACTGTTCTGCAAAGCATCCTTTATGCAGAATCCTAGGGACAAAGGCACCCCGTTCCAAAGAGAAGCTGACACGAATCCAAACTCCCACCAGGAGATAAAGCCAGCACCCTGGACATTAGAAGTTGCCCAGGCCTTTGGGGAAATTTCTCCCCTCATTTTTAGCTCTTATTAATTCCTTCCTAATAGCCCCAGCATATAGAGGCACTATGACAGGTGAAGAGAAAACAGTGATGATTTTATTAATTTTGTTTACAGTACGCCTGGTCAAACATCTTCAAATTAATATCTTGCAAGTTTATAAAGAAGTTGATCACAGTAAAGGTGCTGGGGAAAAGAGGGGATGTGATGAATTCTCCCTCTACCTTTTTGGGGGGGTGGGGAGAGGAGAGGTAATTAAGTTTGTTTATTTATTTTAATGGGGGCATTGGGAATTGAACCCAGGACTTCATGCATGCTAAGCATGCGCTCTGCCACTGAGCTACACCCTCTTCTGCCCCCCATCTTGGATTGCCTTTCAACAGGAGGCACATTCACACTTTTCATAATTTTTCATTATGGAATTCTCTTTTCTACATATGTTTTTCCTAAAATTATCTGGCTGAAAGGGCTTTCTTGAATGGAGTATGTGTGTGTGTGTGTGTGTGTGTGTGTGTGTGTGTGTTTAATGCTTCATAATTTCCAAGGAATTGGAACAGAAAGACAGTTGAGGCCACCAGCTACTACCAGACTCACAGCACTCAGGGCTATTATACTATGCTGGTTAAGTCTGATTTCAGGTCTCTGAAAATTTCCTGAAACCTTTCTGATTTTATAGATGCTGGTAAAAGGAAAACAGAACTCTTAGTTCATCCTGTAACACTCCGTGGTTTTGTGGAAGAAGACTTTTTATGGCAATCTTTGAAAGATTAAAATAAATTATCTCCATGAGATTTGTTGATTTAAACGTGATGCCTTTAAATTCTAAGGCCTGAGGCTCTTCCATAGTAAGGAAGGTAGAGTTATTATTCAACAGGAGAAACCTGTAGCTCAACAATGTTAACAGCTTCTTTTCAGTTCTGACACTTTATCCTCTGGGACAACTATGAGGCTTCATCCATGGTCCTGCCTGGCTGGTCACCAGTTCTGCTATTTCAGGGAGCGATTTCAGCAAAAGTTTTGTGAAGGCTACTAACAGAATGAAATCCAATGAAATTTAAAAACATATACCTATGGGTTTGGCTCATCCATATCCGCCTTCTCTCCCAATGCAATTAAATTTGTTCTATTTTGATTTTGTTTCTGGAATATAGTAGGGAACATGCTCTATTCAGCCTGTGCACCATACAGGTATACATGTTTCAGTGGTTATTTTTCCCCCAGAATATTAGAGCAATTGGAAATATTCAAAAATTAAAGTAGGTACATTAGAACTTACAACATTCTATTAAGTTGAAAACCTTTATTTATGTCCAAACAGAATTTTATTACTATTTTAGCTGAGCTTAACTTAATTAAAAACTATTCCAGATTGTCACTTGGTCTGGAGAAATTGTCAAACATAGACATTTTCTCAGTTAAAAATGAGATAAGCAAAGAAGAGCATTTTCAAAACATTATCAATGAATTCGCATCCACTTAAGCCAGGGACACACATTTTACCCCTTGCTTTGGGCTCCAGTGTGGCTTGGTGTGGCACTAGTCTTTTAAATTCTTTGATATTTTGTTTATCATAGATTTTTGGTGTTGATCTTTTGAAACACCACATTTCGATCTTGTTCATTTTGATGACTCTTTTAGAACACCCTTAAAATTTGCACCTCACTCTCCTCACCCTAGTCTCACCCCTGCTATGATACTTCTGTTCTGTTGCAAATGCCTCTTTGATTTACCTTCCATTCTCATCCCCTATCTCCTTATATCCCTAAATGACAGGGGGAAGAGGTCTATTCTAAGTATCTTTGAAGAAAAGGGCATATCATTCTAATAAATATACCAGACAAGCAATTAAAAAACTAGAAGTCTTGCATTGTTAGCAATATAAATCTCTTCTAATCTCCTGTTGGCATTCCATTTTGGTAGACACCAAAAATGTGAGTAGACAAGCACAAGAAAAAATAATGAATCCTCCTTTCACTCCTCCAGTTCTGTTGTTGCATAAGGAAGGGAAAAAACTCAACTCAAAACAAAACACTAAATTCCCAAATATCACTAAATGTTCAACTTTCAAAACAGAAATTGTAAAAAATATGTTCTTGGTTTTACACGCTTTTGAAAACTTACTTTTCCACTCCAAATAAAACCTTGTGCAGTTTCCACATGGGGCAGGGGAATCTAAAGCTTTATTTAGGTATGTGAACTGATGGCAAAGAACAGAAGCTTCAGGAAATAAATCAAAGGGTCGGAAGGGAAGAACGAGGGAGGTCGTGCACATCACTGCACTTACGCTATTCATTTTAGAAGCCACTCTTGCTTCCCACTCTGTGCTCTTCCATGCGATCCTTACCTTTTATAGCCCTCGTAGCTGAGTTTTCACTAAATAAAGTCTTCAGAACAAGAATTCTGTCCATTCCCATCGCACCACAGCTTGTCCAAGCTCTGGACCTCATGACCTGCAAACATAATCGGCCTCCAGTCCCTTCTGAAATCTACCCGGCCTGGCGTGAGCAGGTTGTGTTCCCACTTCAGCGCCTCTCACCGGCACCCCTCTGTCTGTTCTAGAACCACACCACCGCCCTGATGTCAGCGCTACAAGTTAACATGTATGGGTTCTTTCATGCCATATTGCCTTCATAGGTGGCCATCTCGTGGACAGCAAGGTAGAATCTAGTGACACCTAAGTCTTTGGTAAGTAGTCATAAATGAACAGAATGGCGAAATTCCAAGTAATGTGATAACAACCATTAACATTTACTAAGCATTTATTAAAAACCAGACAATATTCTAATAGCAAAACAACACTATAAAGTTTGTGCTACTTTGTATGCCTAGTTTATAGATGAGGAATCTGAGACGGAGAGAGAGGAATTTATTTACCCAAGACCTCACAGCTGATAGCAGTAGAGCTGGAATTTGAATTCAGGCAGTCTGGCTCTGGGTCCAAAGCTCACAACCAGCACATTGTATTATATCAGTGTGTGCTATTGATGGGTAATTGACACTCCAATGTGGCCAACACTATCTGGCATTGGGGGGACTGTGATTTGTCACCACTGTAATCTATCATTACCATAATCTCTCATCACTGTAATTCTTCACCGCTGCTTCTTGACTTAAGCACCACCACTAAGCCTGCCATTTAAGGGCTTCTGCCCTCTGTGCTGGCCAGCCTCTTTACCGTGTCCCCAGACAGCTGACATATTTACTTTTATGACCAGGCCCTGGTTCAAGCTCCCTAAACATCCAGGCCTACTGGCAACCTCTCTAGCTCTTTCAGAAGCTATCCTTGAGACTGTAGGAAACACTTCTTTCTCTCCTCCAAACTCCACGTGGATTTATGGTCTGGAGCACTGGTTCCCTTCTTTGCCAACACAAAGACCCCCTTGGAATGTAAAAAACTGCCCAGCTCAAGTGCCTGTATGACAGTAAGGACATGGTATCTAACGTGGTAGCTCTCAGCCAGCAGTTCTTACTCAGCTGCTCGTTAGAATTACATGGGAGCTTTTCAGAATCCCACTGTCCACGCTGCACCCCCGAATACATGAATCGCAATCTCTAGGGGGTGGTGCCCAGGCGGAGCTGTGCTTCAAGCTCCCCAGGAGACTGGAACGGGCAGGCGACGCTGAGAGGCGGCGGCCCAGCACGGAGCATTTTGCACTCCGTGACGTGCTCAGGGACATGCCTCCTGTCATTGTCACCCTGTGGGCCTTCTTCAAGTCTGCGAGCTCTTCGAGTCAAGAATTTGCCTTGACATTTTAAGCTTTTGCTACTCCAAGTGTGGACCACGGAGCAGAGGCATCACAGCCTAATCGGGCGGCGGTGGGGGTGCTTGTGAGAAATGCCGTCTCCCCGACCCCCTCTGCTTGAGCTACTGATTCAGAAATGGCCTTTTAACAAGACCTCTTGCTGATGTGCCTGCATGCTGAAGCTGGAGAAGCACGCCTTGAAAGCACGAAGAGACTGCCTACAGCTGGAGGGTTAGGACTTTCAAGCCTCAAAAGGTCATTAAAAATAAACATTTACTTATTAATATATGTATTTTACCTCATGACAGCATTATCAACCTTCCAGGCTGCTGCTTGACCTGTACCTAGAGGGAAAAACCGAACACTCTCTTCTCCTCCTTATTAAGCAAGTCTTCTCCAAATGTTTTCTAGTCTCTCCCATCTCCAGAGGTCCCATGAGTTCATCTCCCTTTCCCGGAAGCCCTGACACTCACCTAAGATCTTGGCCTTATTCCTACAGGGACAGGGAATGGAAGAGGCCGCACAGCTGTACGGTTTGGGATGGGCTCTCTCCTTTTCCTAAGGGGGGAGAAAGGCTCACTTCTTGGCATCTATACGCAAAGAACATACTCGAAAAACCACATAAAAATAACTTCTATCACTTATTCTTCAAAGTGGAATATTTATCTATGTAAAAATATGAAAGCAGAAATCCGGCAAGTCAAAAATCAGTATGTTTTCTAGCCTTCCTGTAGAGAAGGGTTACAAATGTTGCTTATGGCGGATTCACAATCAGAAAGGCCGCCACGTCTGTTTTCTTGCACAGGGGAGGGATAGAAGGGAGTTCATTTAAATTCTGGTGGCACAAGACCTACTGTGAAGAAAAGCCATTTGCTACTTTAAATTAGAACTTACACTTTGATGATAAATAGGAACCTAGGAAAAATTTAAGTGAGCCCAATTCTCTGATATGAAAAGCAAGACCATGAAATGCCAGCCGTTTTATATTATTTGAATATGTTTTTGTTCCCTCGTGGCTCTTAGGGCCTGAATTCAGGCAGAATGTCTTACTTGAACCAGAATTTGTCTTGATAACGATCAGCACAGAAATGGATTTTAAAAAGTGCTCTTGAAAGGATGAGCCACTTAAGAATTCTTCCCTGCTCTGCAGGACATGGAACGACGCAGGACTGAACAGTGCTAATAACATAATGACCCAGGAAAGAAGGAGGCCTGAAAAATGTGCAATTCCTTTCCACCAAATTTCACTAAAGAACACAACTTTTAAACACCTGAAATAGTTTTAAATGAAAATTAGTGCATCAAATTTGACATCAGTATAAAAGAACAATTTAATTTGTGCCCATTTCACTGAGATATCATTGAATAAGATATATCATTACAGTATTTTATATACGACTAAGAGAGAAAAAGTGCTATGAATTAATGTAGGACACACCAGTGATTATAAGATTAATCTCAATTTTAGAGACGATAAAACATGGGGGGAAATGTGCCTTAGAATTGTTGAAATTCAGTAGCTTAAAAGCACAGCATGAAGGCTACTTTCATGAAGGCTAACAACAACTCTTCCTGTTACCAATGTAAGGTTTGGTGTCATGGTGGCAACTTTGCTCCTGGTTAATGATGCAATATTATCCCCTCAACGGCTTTGTTAAATGCTCAGCACGTCCATACACTCTGCCTCTATAGCAAATGGTACAGATACATCGTAGAATCTGACTAGTGTAAAGATTCAGTGCTTCCCCTTTGGGGGAAAAATGGTGGCAAACCATAGCCTAGAGCAAGGCTTATATTTTCCTCACTGCAAACATGGGTGCATGTGGGGACCAGCGATGGAGAGCCAAGAGGGCGAACACCTCTAACTTCAAATGAGTACCTAGGCCTTTGCTGAGGCCTGTCTTGTGGTTTGGTAACGTGCCGGTCCTGCTGGTAAATTACACACGTAAGACGCATCCAGGCGCGGCCTCAGGGGCCCCTAAGCATAGTTTTCAGATTCTAGAAGTGTAATCACTGATGCACATCATAGTTAGTTCTTGAGCTTCTTGCCAGTGGGGATTTAGTGGGGTTTTTCCCTAGTAAACACAGTCAAAAGGACCTTAAGGGTCTAGAAAAAGACAAAAATGAAACAGAAAATTCCATAAAGCACTTGCTGGTTTGATAAATGGATTGGTAAGACTGAAACATTTTCCGTTTAGGTGGACCGATCAGATTTGCCAGAAAGTCGCCAGAATTCCACTTCAAGTAACCCTTAATGGAGTTGTGTAACCCTTTCTAATTCTTTGGAAATGAAAATAGAAATCCCCAAGGCAGCGTTAGGAGATGGGGGCACTGGCATACTCACGACGACTGCGAGGCCTTCCTTCTGAGCAAATAGTCCACTACGTCAGGATCGGTCTCCAACAGGCTGATCAGCACTTCATTCTGACGATCTGGGGGGACCTGCAGGGCCAAATATTGAGGCATAAATAAAACCACTCCAGAAAGAGGCAAACTATGGTCACTGGCAACTTTACAGTAGCATACGAGGGTGCCTTAAAAGGTGTAAGAGAACGGAAAGATTTGCTGGTTAAAACCAAACCTACACCAACCCATACAGCCAGTTTAATTCTTAGGACAAACGGAATGATTACCAAATAGTCAGATTCAATCTGAATTGTCACCTCACTTGTGCCTGGAGATAGAGCCTAACCATTTGGATAATTCTATTGCTCAGATGAGATTTTCTTCACTTTGAATAAGCACAACACTGTGCTTGAGAGGAATAGTGTTCATAATTAATTGTCCAAATGGGGACACTGTCTGGAGTTCATATTTATAACTATGCCAAGACAACAGGCAGAAATTATGACCGTCTTGGGAAGTTCTGGAACATATGATCAGTTTATTGAAGACAGGTCCTGGAGCCAGAGACTTGCTAGTATTTGAGTCCCAGTTCCACTCACTGGCCGGGGGACTTTTGGCAAGGTATATAACCTTTTCAGGTCTCAGTGCCCTCGTCTATAAACTAGAGATAACGAGAGTCCTCACCACCAAGGGCTGATGTGGTGACTAAAGAACTTACTGCATGTTGAAAACTTACAGCAGTACCTGGCAGATAGTAAACACTAAAAAAAAAACGCTGACTACCACCTGCATCACTTTGTCATTCAGTGCCTGACTTCAATCCTTTCTTGTATCCTGGTCCATCAGTGATGAGAGGTTTCTCCCTTCATGATTTCCCGCGGCATTCACTAGAGTTCTATAGATTAGCTTTACGTGTTTCTCTAAGCCGAATCCAGAGTGCATTGGAAGATGGCCTTACCATCCTAAATAGCTCATGTGGAACTCTTCTATGACAAAAGATTGAACTCGACTCCAACAGTTTTCTGCTCCTACAGATGCTGGTAGCTCAACGAAAGAAAATTCAAATTACTGAGGGAAAATAAGATTTCAGCCTAATTCTCTCATATGTGGGCTCAGAGACAAGACTCTTAAAAACTGTGGGGACAAATCTTCTGAGAATAAGTGGCTGATGGAAGAATTTGCCTCTTCCTTCTTGTAAGGACTCAATTCTTTTTGAGCTCTAAGAAGCTGGGAACAATTGTATTAATAAAAACAGGGATGAGAAAGCAACAAAATGCTTTCCTCCTCCCATAAATCTGTTCTTCCTACTTCATTCTGAATCTTCATTAATGACATTGCCAAACCCTAGTCACACAAGCTCAAAATCTGGGTTGTATTCAAGCTTCTGTGTCCTTTCCCCTCCATTTCAGAACCAGAGGACCTCGCTGATTTCCTCTCCATGATGCCTGTTACTTCTTTCCTCTCTTTTCCATTCCAACTGCAATGATCCAACTTTGAGCCCTCATTACCCCTTTGTAGTGGTCATCTGCTGGCCATTACCAGCCTTCGCTTCCCTCTTATAACAATCATATCCCAAGTTCCCTCTGGAGAATTAACTGCTCCCCAACCTCTAGCTCCAGGTTGAGGCGCAACTCAGCTTAGTTAATGATCATTCCATTCCCAGACCCCCATGGTTGCCTGAGAGATGAGCATGTGACTTCATCAGAAGCAATGAAAAGCTGTGAGAATTTCCCAGAGACTTCTGAGAGACAGGATATAGGGCCTGAGGACTGCACTGACAATTGAAGAAATAATTCCAAGAAATGGAGAGAAAGAAAAGAGATACTGTGACATCATTTGAGTATTCAAGTCCTAGATCAAGCTATGCCTGAAGCCACATTTGCTCTTGGATTGTTCAGCTATGTGAGCCTCCAAATTCCTTAAGCTAGTTTGAGCTTTTAGTTGAAAAGAAAGCTACATCCCTGATAGGCCTCTGATACAGCAGCTCGCTAACTCGTGCCCTATCTATTTCCTTCAACATGCGCATCACATTTCTTCTCTGCATGGTTGTCAGAATGCTCTGATCAAGACACTTGATTTGCTCAAAACCCTTTTCATCCCTATGGCTGAAGCCCTCCACTTGCTTGCTTGCCTCAATCTGTACTTCCCATCTTCTCCCCTAGCAGTCATCCTTACATACCTTCTACTTCAGTACAAATGTGCTTCCCACTCTGGCCTTTTCCCACCTCATTCCTTTAATTCATTACATAAATATTTGGTGACTGCTTACTGAGTGCCAGGCACTGGATGCTGGGATTCAGCTACAAACCAAACAGACAAGAATCCATGTCTCCTTGAAGCTGACAGTGAATATGGGAAGACTGGCATTAAACAAACAAATAGAAAACACACATGCATCACGGAGAAAAATAAAGCAAAGAAGGGCAATGAAGAATCCTGGGGGGTGGGGTGCAATCAAAAGAGAACTGTCAGAGAAACTGACATTTCAGCAGAGAACTGAAGTTGATGAAGGAATTGGAGAAAATCATTCCAAGCAGAAGGAAGAGAGAATTAGCGAGATCTTGAGTCAGAAGCAGCGAGGAGACTCATGAGGTTGGAACAGGGTCAGAGGAAGAAGGCGAGTGGTAGGTAGGAAGTAGGTCAGGTAACCAAGGCCAGATGCTGTGGCGTCTCCTAGGTCATGATAAAGACTTCTGATCTCCATCTAAGTGGGTGGGGAGCCACTGGAAGCTTTGAGCAGACAACTAACATGACTTGTCATCACTCTGGCTGCTGAGTTGCTAGAAGATTGCAGGGAAGCAAGGGGGAAGCCAGGAGTACAGATAGAGGCTGTTGATACATCCAGAAGAGAGATGGTGAACTGATGAGAATTATCTGGGTCCTGGAGATAGTGAAGCTAGAGATGACAGCATTAGCTAATTGACTCGATGGACAGAGAGAGGAAGAGGGAGAGGGAGTGGAAGAGGAAGAAGAGAGGATGACGTCAGCATTTGGGGCCCAGGCACCCAGAGGAATGGGCTTGCTGTTAGCTGGTTCGGAGCAGCTACAGGAAGAGGAGGAGGCTGGGCTGAAGATTAGGAGTGTGCCTCTGGTATAAGAGTGAGAGGCCTGAGAGACAATCAAATGAAGGAAAGATCTAGCAGGTGATTGGTGATAAGGATCTAGGGCTCAGGGAGAGTCCTGGGCTGAACATAGAAATTTGGGGGACACATACAGATGGTATTTAAAGTTCTGTGACCGAATGCAATGGCCTGGGAATGAGAATGGAAGAAGAGAAGTGGCAGGACTTGGGGGTCAAGCCTGAGAGATTCTGTGCTCTTACTTTATGGAATACATTAAATAAATAAAAAGACTGAGAATTTTTACAAACAACATGACCCAACACAGATGCGTGATTACATGAGGTTTTCAAACACTAATAGTCAAAGGGGGAAAGTGAGAAGAGACAGAACTCATTTTTAAAAACTGAGCAGCAAAGCAAAAATAATATAGGCCCAAAATGTACAAATTGGGTTTTTTTTTCTAAAAAAGAAACTTCCATGAGCACATTAGGAAAATAATTTGTATTTTCATCCAGTTATTTAATTTAAATTCTTCTGTGCTTGGACATATAATACAAAATTTTGCTCCCAGCATCAATTCATTCCCACTAAGAATAAGTAACTGCAGGGCATGGCCTTTGGAGTGGTGCAAACATCATAGTATCAGTTCTTGGAGAGTATACGGTGTGTCTAATGATAAATTATCAACTCGGATACATTATTAGAATAGGTTACAGGAAGTATCACTGTTTAAAATGAACTGTCCATAAATTATTAAAAACTATTCTGCAATTCAGAGTTTTTACTCATTTAACTAGGCTTGATTCCCAACCAATTATAATTATTGAGGTTTATTTTATGTAGCATACGTGACCTTGACTTGGTAACAAATGCAAATAGAGAGGGTCAGTGCTATAAACCTATCTCTAGTTTCTTTTTAAGAGACCCATGACACCGTTTTGGCTTGGAGACACTATATTACAAATAAATAAAGTGTAAAAGTTAAAAAATGTGGATCTACGTATTGCCGGAAGGGTAGATAATATTTTCCTATGTATTATGCAAGGCTGACTACAGTGTACATAATCCATTATTTTAATTAATTTATTTATAGCCCATCTTGTTACAAAATGATTTAAGGTAGCTTCCAAAATTCATATGATAAAACCATATTTTTTTTTAATAAAGGAATGGTTCAGAAAATTGGAGCCAGTGGGAAAATGAGGGTAGAGAATTTGGAACGATGCCTGGAACTGACTTTTAATATTCATACAATGACATCCAGTGCTGTTTTCCCAATAATTCCTCTCATCTTTGTCCACATTTGCACATTTCATTTCCAATTACTTAATAAAAATTTCAAACTACTGGCTCAGTTCAATTGGATAAGCACTCATTTTCTATTAATTTAGATACTTAACAGAGAAACAGAAGTCACGGGAATGAACTGACAGGACACAGCAGCTTACAGTAAGCAAGAAGAAGTATTCAGGCAGACTGTTCACATATGCATTCCTTTCTGAAATTAGGATGCTGTCGAAAGAATATCTGATCAAGAGTTGATGGCTCCCGAGGTCCAGTTTTGGCTCCGCTGCTTACAATTAATGTAAACTTGCACACATCAACCATCTTCTTTAGGATTCTGTTCCTGTATCTGAACATCTGGACCTCTGCTATCTGTCCCATTTGTCTTTATGGAGATGTTATGGGGAGCTAAAGGGCTAACAAATTTGACAGTGCCTTGCCAACTTGCCAAAAGGTTTAGAATAAAAGATTTTATTGGAAATAAACAGAATAAATAATAAGTTAAACAGTTAAAGAAAAAATAAAAGAAGATAGTGTGGAGATGGTCAGTATTTGTTCTGAGACTTTTGCTTTAACTGGCAGTCACCTGCTGGTTAAGTACACCTCGTATAAGCGTTCCTCTCATCCTGTGCGCCTGCAAAGAAACATTCTTCTTCTCTTGTGCTTAGCCCTTCTGGTGGTTAACTGAGTTATGGGGTTTCCTTTCCAAATGTGTCTGCTCTTAACATCCTCTTGAATTTCTAGAGGTACACGTTGTGACCTCTTGGTCCCTCAACTGCAGTGGTTTTGAAGCCAGACTCTGTGTAGCTTCTCCCTTCTGGTTTTTTCTCCTCTGCTAGACCTCCAGTCCTTGGGCTGGTCACATCACTGGAAGGCAGGGATGACCTGACTTGACCACCTGGAACTTACCCAGGCTTTTAAGGCTACATTTCTCTGTCAGCTGGCCTCCTTCACAGCTAAGCCAAGATCATATGTGCCAATCCTGGCCAAGGTACCCTGAGGGGGGTCTCGTAGGAGCTTCTGGAGAAAGTTCTCCTCCATATTGACAGGAAGTGCATGAGAGGAAACATCTCTCTTTGTGACTGGATGTGACAATGGCTGCAAGAGGTGCTGGAAATGACTGCTGTCTCTTGTACCTGAAGATGGCGGAGCAGAGAGAGCGTACGTGCGAGTCAGCTGCTAAAACTGTGCCCCCAGGCTTCTTATCATCTGAGGTACTAAATCCTCCTGTTTGCAGCCTCCTACAGTTGATTGTTCTCCACCTTGCAGTCGAAACTCCTGCCTGCATATCCATGACCCTTCACCCACTTACTTACCCACTCACTCCCCCACTCAATTTTATGCTCCTCCAAACCACAAGCTAGGGTGGTATTTTCTATGCAATGGATAGTGAATAAATTTTGTTGCAATGGCTACATAATAATCAAAAATAACCCAGGACTATTGGTCTTCATGGTGTACACTGGTGATGTTGCCTTTGTCTAGATGCTTCTCTCTGCTTATAAGTAGTACCAATGTCAGGCTCTAGAAAAAATTCCTTGCTATTCATTTCTAGAGTTGGAAAATAAAGTTCCTTTTCCAACTGAGGATCACCAGAATTTTTCTAACAAGTTCTTAAACCACCATTCCCATCAACAGAAAAACTCTAAAAATGAAAAATATGACTCAATAATCAAAAATGCTTCCTTTTTCCTCCTGGGATTTTGTGCATAGTGAAATGGAAGCTAAGGAGTAGGATCGTGCAGAAGACATTACTTTTTTAAATCAACCAATTCTGGACATTTCAATGAAGGAACCAAACCCATCCCAAAGGGTTTCTTCACTTACAATTTATTGTTTCAAATCAAAATCTCTACTGGATTTTAGTCTACTTAGTAACTTAGATGTTTTCTAAGGGTACCATTTATAGCTGTGTTTATCTAGTGACTCAACTCCTTAGATTTTCGTGTGTTCCTTCAAAGCATAATGCTATTTCAAAAATCAAAAGAACTCTGGACTCTCCTGCTTCAGAGAAAAAATGTAAACACTGCACATATGAAGGAATAAAACTGTCACAATTAAAATCCACCTTATCAAATTAAAAATGAAACTTTGAATGATTGCCTAGGGTATAATTGCTATTTTGCAGTTTATTCCATAAACCACAGAGAGGGAAAAACGGTTCACCTTTCTCCGTTTACTAAGTCACCATGACAAATCATCAAGGGCATCTCATGGAGCACTTCCCAGGGCCTACCCCACCGTCCTTGCCACTAGGTGTTTCACACCAATCCGCCACTTTGCACTGAACCAAGAAGGATGCTTTGCATTTAAAACTCTGTTACTCCCTGGCAGAAGGAAATGTCACTGGAAGTCATGATAACATTTTTTTTAAGCTAACAAACACACTGAAAAAAATCCCTTGGGCTATTTATGGGAGCAAAAGCTCAAAACATGGGCAGGTCCTGCCTAGAACTTTTACGGAGCTCTGTTGTGAAGGATGGCTTAATATTATGCAAGCAGGTCTGGGTGCATTTAAAGGGTCAGAATGCATTAAGCTCAAGAAATTTTTCTCACATGCCTGACACATGCCAGACAGCGTTTTTGGCAACTGGGGGCACATTAATGGACAAACAGAGTCGAAGAGCCCAGGAATCATGGAGCTGTGATGGGGGATGGTTCGAGGAAGATGAAGAGCAATGAGCAGGCTTTGCTCCATGGCAACAGGTTAAAGGAAGTTGAAACAGTCCAGGTGTAATAGCTGCTTCTCCTCTCCACCTGCGTGTGTCACCCACAGGACATGCATTCTGTCGCTGCAGACAGGGACCAGGGGAGCAGGCTCTGGCAGGAACACTGCTGGCTTTGGCAGCCGTCTGCTGGCCTGGACATCAAGTGGGTTGATGTTATGATCAGTCCAGAGAGATTAATGCTCTTGAAGGTCTCCTTTCCTCCCCATTTTCAAACTGGCTGAAATATTCTTTTTCTTCCCCCTCCTACCCCCACCAAATGGATTCCATATCTGAGACGTCACATTAAAGCATCTCAGCTTTTGTGCGGGGAGGCATCATGCTGTAGAAATAATTCACTTAGTACTTGCATCACTTGGGCAAAAGACCTTGACTTACTCCTCTTGAATTGGTGAAATTTAGATAAGCCTATGATGTCCATAACGACTAGCCCGACCCCAGGCACATAAACAGTGGTTATTTAAAAAATAGTGGTTATAGAGAAAGGGAAATGGAAATCATATGTAATTATCTGGATATGTCGTTAGGAGATGGGTGGTTATCTGATGACCTGGATGGCTTCTTGATGCCTTTTGACTTGGCATGCAAAAGAAATTTTAAGTAAATGCAGTTTGTGCCGGGAAAGAAGAGAACACAGAGCAAAGCTTGGCTTCTGAGCTTGGGATCCTCATCACGGCCTCTGACCCTTGCTCCCAGCAGTTCTCATTCGAAATTTCCCACGTGCGCTACGCTGGTCCCCGGCTCAGGCTGACCAATCAGCAGGGTGGGAACGCTCTGGCGTTCCCACGTCTCCACTGCGCTCGGCACTTTTCATCAGCTCACAAGGGCGGTGCCTTCTCTTCTTTCCCTCTCTCTCTCAAAAAAAAAAAAAAACAAAAAAACAAACAAACAAAAAAACCCATAGTAGTATCAGCCCTGAGACTGAGCTGACTCTTTGCTCTGCTCTGAAGCTCTTTTTAATTCCAAGAGCCACGATGAGTTTCTCTGGTATTCCCAACATCACTTAGGGAAGCCACAACTCTCAGAACAATTCATGTGTTAATGATTTAGTCAGTGAATGCTTCCTGCCTTACAAGGATACCAGTGGTCATTTCTAGATCTGCGTGATTCCTCTATTTCCAGTGTTCCGAGAGAGCATCATTTTATGTTTTCCAGTTTTTAAATAGTTGTTGATATCAGAAATGGAGGGTTATGATTTAAAGTTGACGGAATCTAAGGAGTATGGCCACTGACCCCCAAACAAACAAACAAAAAACAAAAATGCAGTTTTTTTCTTGCAATACGTTATCACAGTATCTTTTAGCAAATAATTATTGAGCACTCATTTTCTGCCAAGTATTTTCTAGGTGCTATAGATATCAGAGAAGGGAACAAACAGAAATCCCTGTCTTCATAAAACTGGCATTCTATCAAGTTTCAACAAGCATAATAAATAAATAAATTACACAGTGAGTTGAAAGTGATAAGTGCTATAGCAAAAAGAAAGAGTGAAGGACTGGCAGTATACCTGTGTGGGAGCAGGTCACAGTGTTACACAGCGTGGTTCGGGTGGGTGTCACTGCAAAGGCGACACCTGAAGGTGTTTTAATAGGGCAGGCAGCTGATTAATTTAATGTAATAATAGCAGTGATCTTATTTTTTGAGTGCCTAGTATATGTCAATTCCTGTCCTAAGTGCATTAAAATGTCATTTCTTTTTTTTAAATTGAAGTGCAGTCAGTTATAATGTGTCAATGTCTGGTGCACAGCACAATGTCCCAGTCATGCAAATACATACATATATTCATTTTCATATCCTTTTTCATTAAAGGTTATTACAAGATACTGAACATAGTTTCCTGTGCTATACAGAAGAAACCTTTTTAAATCTATTTTTATATACAGTGGCTAACATTTGTAAATCCCAAACTCCCAAATTTATCCCTTCTCACCCCCTTGCTCTGGTAACCATAAGATTGTTTACTATGTCTGCGAGTCGGTTTCTGTTTGGTAGATGAGTTCATAGTGTCCTTTTTTCCCCCTTTTTTCTTTTTAGATTCCACATATGTAAAATGTCATTTCTAATTCTCAAAATAATCCTGTAAAGCTTCATCTCATTTTTTTTTTCACTAGAAAAATGAAGACTTAGGGAAGGTAAGCATAGGGCCAAGATCACATAGCAAATACCTGGCTGAGCAGAGATCTGAATTCTGGGAGCTGATTCCAAAGCTCATGGCCTTCCCACTATCTTGGGTGTTTCCCAAGATGTGCTTTCCCAAGGCATGGTTAGGAAACTGCCAGAGCGCCCTGGAGGTGTCCATTAGAAAGTGCACAATTCTGGGCCCCATCCCAGTACTACTCAGTTTGATTATCTGGAGTGCAGCCCAGGAATCCGAATGTTTGGCAAACTTTGTTTTGTGACTCTCCTGCACGTTCAAGTTTGAGAACCATTATTACAATCTGCTGCCTTGGTCTTTTGATAGAGTGGTCACGATGGCTGTTATCATGACCTCCTTTCAGCTTTAGGATTTCCAACCCAGTGCCTGAAAAGCAAACAATGGATACAAAAGATTGTCCTAGCTACACTCTTGAACTGTGTGTCCACCTCTAAACCTGGGTACCTCTTCTGTGTTATGGGACAAAGCCAGGTTCTTTTCTGCCCTTTCCCACTAACTCAGATACTGGCCACTTGGGAGAAGCATTCTCAGTATGAGGAAATGAAGGACATTATAACACTCGGAACAAACTTTGGGTCCCTGCCAGGTCTCTGTGGGTTTTTACATCCCTTCCATGAGTTCTGTGGAATCACTCCCTTCGGGGTGCATTCTGTCTTTAAGGACAAACTCACAGCCACCTTTTCTAATAAATCTTCCTTTCTAACGCAAATGGGAAGCAATGCCTTCCTCTCTGAGCTCATAAACCCTTCCAAGGACTGTGAAACAGCACAGTTGCCAACTACCTTTAACCACCAGGGCCTGTCTAGCTTTATCCTTCCTTGTTTGGAATTTCTGTGCTATTTCTGAAAGCTTCTTAAAGCAAAACAAAAGGAAACAGCTATATACATGATTGAATTTCTGTCCATCCACACAGACCAGCTTCGCCAACTAGCCACCAGCTTTGGTATAAGAAACTACATTCTGAAATGCCAAATATGCCAAAAGAATCTAAAAAGTGATGTGATTAATTAATAAAAGAGGTGAAACTAGTGCTAGGGCATAGAATCATGCAGATTTTAGAGCTAGAAGGGATCTTGGTTACTGTTCATTGTAACCTAGTCTTTTGATCACTAAAGAAATGGAAATCTAAGAAGAAGGGGTCACATAGCTAATGCCTAGTAAAGACAAAACTATAGCAAAGTTTTCTGGTTCCAAAGCCAGATGTCTCTTTACTGACCCAGGCTTGGGACCTCTCCTCCCACTTCACTGTCCCTTTTCTCAAGATATAATTCTACCTAAGGAGATCAAGAATGCTTATGTTAATGGCTAACTTATTCTTGAGAAAGGTATCCTTAATTCCTCTGTGCCCAAACCTTTTCATAAGTATAAGGAGTAAGGATAGGTAAAACGGAAATCGTACGTCACAGAACTACCGTTGAGTCATTCATTAATCACCCAATATTTCTTGTATTTCTACCATATGTCAGGTGTCACAGGGGCAATGCAGTAATGAACAAAAATTCAAAATAGTCAGGGAGCTTACACTGTAGTGGGGAAACACAAACAAGCGAAATTAGTAAAACCCTTATTAGTAGTGGTCAGTGCTAAGAAGAAAAGGCAGGGAAAGGGAATAGGAAGTGAGGATGCGTGTGTGTGCTGGTGGTGGTGCGGCTGTATTTTAGACAAGGAGGCCAGGGAAGGCCTCGCTGGGAAGTACAGACCACAACTGGGGTACGCAAATCAGAGCTACTACCCAAGAGGATCTCGACATCAGTCTCAACAGGGAATGGCAAACAAAGATCAGATTTAGAAAATGTTGGAAGATATGGAATATTGATGCTCTTCTGCTCTTCTTAATAATCCAGGCAGCAGGAAATGGAAGCAGAGGAATGGTACAATTAAAATGGCAGCAACGGTACTTTCAAGGAGGCCAGGAAGAGATTTGTTAGTATGTGAGATGAAAAGAAATGCCTGATGGTTTGTGGTTTCATATAAAGAACTTTGCTTAGAATATGGAATTTAGAGAACAGAATTAAGATTGACAAGAGGATTATACTGTATAGCACAGGGAAATATACACAAGATCTTGTGGTAGCTTACAGAGAAAACAATGTGACAATGGATATATATATATGTTCATGTATAACTGAAAAATTGTGCTCTACACTGGAATTTGACACAACATTGTAAAATGATTATAAATCAATAAAAAATGTTAAAAAAAATTGACAAGAGGTATTATTTTGTTTAAAAAAAAATCCAGAGAGCATGAAGTAAGGCCAAGACTACTTGGCAAGATGATATATGACTTAAAACTTGATTAAAATGTTGAAATATTCAGACATTTGATTCATCCAAATATGTAATTAATTACGAGGATTTTGACTCAAGTGTGGAATTTATAGAGAGTTAACGAAAATTTTCACTTTTTTGAGAGCTTTCTGCATGCAACACATGGGCAGTGCCTCAGAGACTCAAAGGGGATTGAACTTTTCACTGTGGTTAAATCCATTTTCTCTTCCTCCTGGGCATCTAGCAGGAATACATTTCTCAGCTTCCCTTGCAGTTAAGTATGGCTTGTGGCTGAGTTCTGGCCAATGGGATTTGAGTGGACATGACGGATATCCCTTCTAGGTTTGGCCCATGAAATCCTAGGGGATTAAACAGTCTCAAGATGCAAGGAGCTGGGGTTCCTGAATCACTACCTGGAAGGCTGTCCGCTAAACATCTGATTAAACTTCATGTGAATAAGATATTTATGTCTGTTGTGCTGAAGTACTGAGACTTGAGCCAGCTTGTGTTGTCCAACTAGTATAATTAATTAACATTTGCATAGAATTTTATGGTTTGCAGAATGCTTTCACTTATCAAATTACTCTGGGAATCACCCTGGGAAATAGGTCTTATTTTCATTTTTTCCCATTTCCCAAAAGCTGAAATTGGTGCTTATTGAGTATTGAATTACTTGGTCATAATCACATAGGTGAGACCCAGAGGGCAAATATTCTAAACCACTGGCTCTCAAATTTACAAAAACAAAGTGATTTAAGACAAGGGTGGATATATATGACAAACCTACAGCCAGCATAGTACTCAATTGTGAAAAACTCAAAAGCTTCCCACTAAAATCTGGGACAAGACAAGGATGCCCACTATCACCACTCTTATTCAACATAGTCTTGGAAGTCCTAGCCACAGCAATCAGGCAAGAGAGAGAAATAAAAGGGATCCAAATTGGAAAAGGAGAGGTAAAAGTGTCACTATATGCAGATGACATGATACTATATATAGAAAACCCTAAAAGGTCCACACAAAAACTACTAGAGCTGATCGAAGAATTCGGCAAGGTAGCAGGTTACAAAATTAACGTTCAAAAATCAGTTGCATTTCTTTACACTAACGATAAATCAACAGAAGAAGAAAATAAAGAAACAATCCCCTTTAAAATAGCACCAATGTTCATAGCAGCACTATTTACAATAGCCAAGACATGGCAACAGCCTAAATGTCCATCAACAGGTGACTGGATAAAGAAGATGTGGTATATTTATACAATGGAATACTACTCAGCCATAAAAACCGACAACATAACGCCATTTGCAGCAACATGGATGCTCCTGGAGAATCTCATTCTAAGTGAAGTAAGCCAGAAAGAGAAAGAAAAATACCATATGAGATCGCTCATATGTGGAATCTAAAAAACAAAAACAAAAACAAACAAACAAACAAACAAACAAAAACAAAGCGTAAATACAGGACAGAAATAGACTCATAGACAGAGAATACAGACTTGTGGTTGCCAGGGCGGTGGAGGGTGGGAAGGGATAGACTGGGATTTCAAAATTGTAGAACAGATAAACAAGATTACAGTGTATAGCACAGGGAAATATACACAAAATGTTATGATAACTCACAGAGAAAAAAATGTGACAATGAGTGTGTATATGTCCATGAATGACTGAAAAATTGTGCTGAACACTGGAACTTGACACAACATTGTAAAATGATTATAAATCAATACAAAATGTTAAAAAAAAATAGCACCCAAAGTAATAAAATACCTAGGAATAAATCTAACCAAGGAGGTGAAAAATTTATACACAGAAAATTATAAAACATTGATGAAGGAAATCAAAGAAGACTTAAAAAAAATGGAAAGATATCCCATGCTCCTGGATTGGAAGAATCAATATTGTTAAAATGGTCATACTGCCCAAGGCAATCTACAGATTTAATGCAATCCCTATCAAATTACCCAGGACATAGTTCACAGAACTAGAACAAATCATAATAAAGTTTATATGGAACCACAAAAGACCTAGAATTGCCAAAGCATTACTGAAGAAAAGGAGGCTGGAGGAATAACTTCAGACAACACTATAGAGCTACAGTAATCAAGACAGCATGGTATTGGTACAAAAACAGACATATGGACCAATGGAACGGAATAGAGAGCCCAGAAATGAACCCCACAAGCTTTTGGTCAACTAATCTTCGACAAAGGAGGCAAGAATATACAATGGAATAAAGACAGTCTCTTCAGCAAATGGTGTTGGGAAAACTGGACAGCAGCATGTAAATCAATGAAGCTAGAACACTCCCTTACACCATACACAAAAATAAACTTAAAATGGATCAAAGACTTAAACATAAGACAAGACACAATAAACCTCCTAGAAGAAAATATAGGCAAAATATTGTCTGACATACATCTCAAAAATGTTCTCCTAGGGCAGTCTACCCAAGCAATAGAAATAAAAGCAAGAATAAACAAATGGGACCTAATGAAACTTACAAGCTTCTGCACAACAAAGTAAACCATAAGTAAAACAAAAAGACAACCTACGGAATGGGAGAAAATTTTTGCTAATGAAACCGACAAAGGCTTGATCTCCAGAATACAGAAACAGCTCATACAACTCAATAAGAAAAAAACAAACAACCCAATCCAAAAATGGGCAGAAGACCTAAACAAGCAATTCTCCAAGAAAGACATACAAATGATAAATAGGCACATGAAAAAATGCTCAGTATCACTAATTATCAGAGAAGTGCAAATCAAAACTACAATGAGGTATCACCTCACACCAGTCAGAATGGCCATCATGCAAAAGTCCACAAATGACAAATGCTGGAGAGGCTGTGGAGAAAAGGGAACCCTCCTACACTGCTGGTGGGAATGCAGTTTGGTGCAGCCACTGTGGAAAAGAGTATGGAGATTCCTCAAAAGACTAGAAATAGACTTACCATATGACCCAGGAATCCCGCTGCTGGGCATATATCCAGAAGGAACCCTACTTCAAAAAGACACCTGCACCCCAATGTTCATAGCAGCACTATTTACAATAGCCAAGACATGGAAACAGCCTCAATGTCCATTAACAGATGACTAGATAAAGAAGTAGTGGTATATTTATACAATGGAATACTATTCAGCCATAAAAATGACAACATAACACCATTTGCAGCAACATGGATGTTCCTGGAGAATGTCATTCTAAGTGAAGTAAGCCAGAAAGAGAAAGAAAAATACCATATGAGACCGCTCATATGTGGAATCTAAAAAAACAAAAAAGGATATAAATACAAAACAGAAACAGACTCATAGACATAGGATACAAACTTGTGGTTGCCAAGGGGGTGGGGGGTGGGAAGGGACAGACTGGGATTTCAAAATTTGTAGATACTGACAGGCATATGCAGAATAGATAAACAAGATTATACTGTATAGCACAGGGAAATATATACAAGATCTATGGTAGCTCACAGAGAAAAAAAAGTGACAATGAATATATGTATGTTCATGTATAACTGAAACATTGTGCTCTACACTAGAATTTGACACAACATTGTAAAATGACTATAACTCAATTAAAGGATGTTAAAAAAAAAGACAAGGGTGGAAATAAATCTAGCACAAGGCACTTGATAAATATAGACAAAATATTAAGGAGATTCAAAAGAGGGAACTAACATACTTGGTTGAAGAATCCACAAAAGGTTCTAGAGGAAGAGGTAAAATTTATGGTGTTTGCAAATTCAAAAGAGAAATGGGAGAAGAAACATGGAGAAAGTTCCTGTAAATTTTGACATGCAATAGGAGTAGTGAACAGAAATAGGAGAGAGTTGGCATTTGTTCTAATGATTCAAGGGAAATTGGAGCAGGCAATGCAGTTTTCTGAAGGAAAACAGGAACTGGTTATTCAATACAAATCAAAAAAGTATTTATTGAGTGCCTGCCAGATGGAAGGCCTTCCAAAAGTGTACAGAGGGTACAGAGAGGAGATAACAAGGGCACAGCCTGTATTTTAAATGTGTTTATAATCTACTGGGGAAATAGTCATAAATGACTTCAACACAATGCTGAGTCAGATAAACATCAATAGGAACAGAAATGGGTTGAAGGCAAAGAGAAGTGACAGGGAAAGTGACATGAGAAGGACACAGGAAAGATAGATAAAGCTTCATGCAGGAAGTAAAATGTCCAGATTGACCCTGGAGGAGGTCCCATTGCTGAGGATGGTTACAAATACATGAATTCAGGAGGGCCACATATAATTTCCAAAAAGAAGGGTTTTAGCAATTTTGGTGGATAAGGACACTGCTTTATAAATAAATAAATGACTCTAAAACATGACCATTGTTTAGGGGACAGCAAAATGAAATTTATCATTTGGATATGTTTGTTAAAACGTGGAATCACAAACTTAGAGTGACATCATAGGTATGTAAATTTCTATTCCTATTGAAACTGCCTGGCTTCCAATGAATTCAGTCAATGACCAGTGCTATGGACCAGAAGGTGGTGTGCCTAAATTTCATTATGCCACCAAAGGGCAATTAATAGGCAGTTTAGTGAGATGTTCTGCTAAAGAAGGGCCACCTACCATGAATAGGGCTTCATAATTTTCAATCATTTTCTGCACCACAGCAATGATGGCTGTGCTCTCTTCAGCCCGGGCTGAACTCTGGACCGAGAATTCTTTGTCTGATGACTTCTGCTTGTGCAGCAGGTTGGGTCCAAATATGGTGGCCAAGTTTAGAGATGTCATTTTGTTCCCAGTGACCTATAGAAGCAGAGAATACAAGGATTGCTGTTATTTGTGCTTTTCAAATTGCTAGGTGGTTCAGTAATCAATAGGCTCTTTTCCCTTTCCTTTTTCATTCTGCAAGGCCTACATCATCTCTGTCAGAATCCATGAAGGGCATCGTCATTTTCCTTTTGCTTCATATCTTGGATTGAAGTTCATAGCTCAGTGGTCATCTCAATATCATATTGAGTAAAATTTTATAACCATTATTTATTGTGAGGCTGGTACTATAGAAAATTCTATCCTGTCTGCTCTTTAAAAATATTGATGCCCATCCATCCATTCATCCTTCCATCCAACCAACTATCCATCCATCCATCTATCCCTCCCTCCATCTATCCCTTCAACCATCACTCCATCATCCCTATATTAATCCAGCCACTCAGGACCCACTGCGGGCCAGGCATTTTTCATGGATTCTCATTACTTTAGAGTTTTTCCAGCAATGATCACAACACCGTCCCTATATTAAAAGGGTCATAATCTAGAGGGGAAATAAACTTATCAATTATAAGTAGTGAGTACAAAGTATGAAACTATTAACTCTGGAGGCTGCAGAGACACTCCAAAGAGATGGCAATATTTGCATAAAACTTTAAAGGAAGAACAGAGTTTGCTGGGCTGAGAAGCAGAGGGGCAATTTCACAGTGGTCAGAGCACCAGATGCTAAGGCAGAAGCATGTAAAACACTCCCAGGCACCCAGGAAGCTCAGGGTGGCAGAGGGCTCTGCAGGAAAAGGCAGGGAAGGGCCAAGGGAGAATGTTTGCACGTGTCCCCTGTTGGGCATAACTATCCCTGGGTTGAGAATCACTGGTCCAGGCAAATTTTTATTTCTCTTGTTGAAATTAGTTGAAAATCTTGGAATGCCCAGGTAGGTATGAGGCCCATGGCTGTCTGGTGGGGACCCTTTGCCTAGGAAGACCTGCACAGCCTTTGAGAGGCACCTGGGTGTACACCATAAGATTCAAGCATAAAATCAATCCCTCATTGGCGGCTGAGACAAAGCCTCCTGAGTCCCAGCTTTGTCCTGTGGAGCCCTGAGCAGGTGGCTGCCCGGCTGTGCAATACCAGAGTGGCACACGGGATATGTTATTTTTAGAAGGTGAGGCTGTTTTCAGGTTTGCTGCTGAGTGAAATGATTTCACGTGGTAAATATGGGGAATTTTCAAGAAAATGACCTTTATGTTTGACTGTTCAATTATTTTTTCCCTTTGTTTTATATCACTGATATAAAACGTGGCAAGTTTTCATGTTATTTTTCACTTCTCTTCCTGGAAATTCATGGTTAAGGATAAAAATCAAATATGCATCATTTTAAAATGCATCCCTTTAGAACTCAGAGGCATTTGGAGTGCTTCGCTCTCCCTTCTTAAAGTAATATCAGGTATTTCTCATTTTAAAAAAACATGATCAAATAGAAGATTTTGTTTTCTTTTAAAAGAATGTTTAGCACAAGGACCATCCGGAACTCTGCTTCCGCCCTCCTTCTCCTGTTGCTATTCTGGGAATGCAATACAATCTCTCTACAAAGCTGCACAGAGATCCCAGCTGCAGACCATGCTGCTGTGTCTTGTTAATGCTTTTTTTGTTTTGTTTTGGCTTTGCTATACCATTTTTTAAACTGGAAAGGAGACTTGCTCATAGATGGCTTCCACCCTTGCTCACCATCATCCATGTCTATATCCATGTCTATATCTATGTCTATATGACTATATCTATATGACTGGGTAATATAATCTGTACTTGGGGTTGATCCATTATTTCGTTTTCAGCCAATTCAAGGAAAACATTTATCTCTACTAAATAAGCATCCTAGATCATTTCTAAGCCTAATGTGAATAGCTCACATTTATTAAAAGTTTAGTACGTACAGTCACTGGGCTAGGGCTTTCCAAAGGCTGTTTCAGTTCCTCCTCACCATACACTTACGAAGCCACTGTTGCTGTTGTCCTTATTTTACAGATAAGGGAAGTGATGCCCAGAGCCCGGAGCCAGGAGGTGGTGGCGCTGAGAAGCAAAGCTGGAGGCCCAGCCTCAGGGCTCCAGGCAGCCTCCCTGACACTCACTCTTGCTGGCAGAGCCCGCATAGTGGGGATGTGGGAAAACTGGCTCCAATGCCGGGCCGGGACCGGGGTGAGGACAGCGAGGCATCGGACCTGCTACAGTTCCAAAGCCAAACTCCCATTTCTAGAGGCATGCACCTCATCAAAGATCAGTCATCCCAGCCCTGTGTTGGTGATTTGTAACTTCTTTTTTGCCTCACAGACTCTTTAAAGAGCTAGAGGTCGGCAGTGGACTCTCTCACCAAAAAAAAATATACGTTCACACCACATTCTCCATGCCAGGCCAGGGGGCTCTTAGACAACCTGAAAAACCACTGCTCAAGAGCTTTCAATTATGCTCCTGCAATATTCTTTCTAGAAGAAATAAAATCTTTCTCACATTTGGGAATTTCTCTTTTCCCCTAAGGAGCAAAGCAAAGAGCACACTAAACAAAATGGAATAAAACAAAACAAGCACAAGATAGCAAAACACCACAATTTGATAAAATACCACTGCTTTTCCCCCAATTTTTCTCATGCTCCTTTTTTAGACATCTTTAAGATCCCATTAGTTGGTGATGCATTGATATTTAAGCACCTATTAGAAAAGAAATATTATGTTCACTTTGCAGAGGAGGAACCTCAGCCCTCCCCCTAGCCCCAGCTCTGTTTCCCTTCCTCTTCCTCTATTTTATAAAAACAACGATGTGAAGCAAGGTGCTCACAGAGCCTGGGTGAGCCTCCAAGCTCCTTGATGCTCTAGTTTAGTTTTCTTCCATGTTGCAACCCATAATAACCACTCAACACACAGATAACACATCTAGCACAAACTAACAAATAGGTAAGAGAAAAAGTTGGAAAATGCTTTGTTTTTTGACCGTATTTTACAACTGGATTTGTTTGTCTCACTCCAGGCTGCCTATTCTGTACTCTCTACCTGCTCAGGTCAAACCAACTTACAAAATATTGAACAAAGAACCTGTATCTAACGCCTCTGTTTCCATTCTTCCCTTCTGCCAGAAGGGGTTTTCAGCTAACTCCATCCCTACATCATGCCCATGTGGCTCATTTACTGAATCCCTACACATCCTTGGATGTGTAGTTTAAATTCAGTCTCCTCCACGAAGTCATTCCTAACCTTTCTGGCCCAAGTTCACCACTGCTTCTGCAGTGACTCTGTTCTGCATTCTCCAATTCTGTATTTGCCTTGTGTTTTCACTCCCTCAACCTCCTAGATGCCACAGTATCCTGGGAACAGTAATTAGAACATTCCTGAACAACGTTCACTGGTTTGGAGGAACAAAGAGTAGGCGCTCGGAACACACGTGATTCAAATACCAAGGCCATTCTTATATGGAAACATTTATCATGTGAACTGCTGTTTTCCATACTGCCAATCACACAAAACCTTTCTAACTCACTCTCTCCCTGTCTCTAACAACCTACAACATGGATTATATCACCTTAGTTGAATCCTTCCAGAGATACTTGGCTTAAAAGAATCAACCACCTACTCCTTACAAAGGCATTCAGTATTCTATGAACATAACCCAGTTTCCCCTCATACCTCACCAGTACGTTCCCACTCTGCAGCCTTAACTCCAGCCCAAGATGGTTGTGTGGGCTACTTGTTTTCCGGTAAGTTCTAACCATTTCATGGAAGCAATGCTCTCCACATATTTCCCCTGTGGCTTCAATTTTTGGTTACTAGTCCTTCATTTAAATTCAAGGTCTAGGTCAAGAGTGTCTAAACACCTTTGTAATTTCTTGCTTTCCTGTGCAACTGCCATTACCAGAATATTTTTATATTTCTTGTAATAAACTAGTTTTCTGAATGATTGTGCAGTACCAGTTGAGTAATTTTTATCTCCAAAGTTTAGATAAAGAAACTCAGAGTTAGGTTAATTGATTTTTCCAAGAACACATGACCAGTGAGTTATAAAAGCTACCACGTGTTTTCAACCAGGGGTGATTTTGCACCCCTTCCCCCTCCCCAGAGGAAACCTGGCAACGCTTAAAGACACTTTTGGCGGTCACAACTGGGGTAGGTCGGGGGGAGCTGCTACTAGCATCAAGTGAGCAGAGGCCAGGGATGCTGCTAAGTATCCCACAATGCACAGGTCAACCGCCACAATACAAAATTACTTGGTTCCAAGTGTCAGTCATATGGAGGTTGGGAAACTGTGAGCATATCTCGTATATATATGTATAATATGTATAATACATATTTATAGCCCCTAGCACATAGCTGGCACATGGTAGGAGATACATAAGTGGCAGCTAGTGTCCTAGCTTGCTAAGTTCCATTGGCACCTATCCAAGAATATTTTCTCCTCTTTGCCATAGGCAATGCAGTCTTGTTTAGCATTTGGACTGAAAGAATGTCTGAAAAATGATTCTAAAAAGGCACAAGTGAGTCCAGCTGGACATTTTGCTTTCCTCATTGCCTTCTTAATCACCTAAGACCTGACTTTCTTCTCACATAGTACTTAAGCAACATCAGGGAAGTAATTGACATAACTAGGCTTCACCCAATGATTAGGCAGATGACTCTACACCTTCTCTTATATCTGTAGTCAATGAAGGCTGACACCCAGACGGGTAATATGACTACTTAACAATTACGAGAATTATAGGATATCCATGGAAGAGCCGTGTCTGCTGAAATAAGGTGTCAGTGCCATGTTATGAAACCTGAAGCCAGCAGAGGTTCCACTAATAACTACTATAGAGAGAAATGGCTAACTCAGGAAAGTTCCATTTTCACACTGATAGGGAGGATGACGATAAGAAATGCAGAATTGCCTTTCTGGATTAAAGTGAGAAAAATTACATATGACCATGGCCTTTGGGAAACAAATCTGACAAACACAGAAATGAATCCATAACACAGCTGAGTTCTACTTAACAGGACATAACATGAAAGTTTCTGGGGTAAGCTGGCCCTTGGCTCCTTCTTGTTGATTTACAATGCATGTTAGCACATTAAACAGTCTGAGATCCCCTGGGGAATCCAAGGTGAAGGAGAAGTATGACTGCATAGTATCAAAAAAAGGGAAACAAGTCTCTTGCTAAGGAGAAGATTAAATAGGTTGCTTGCTAATAGGCCACTTAAAATTGAGCAGCATCTCCTTTGTCCAAGGCTGAAACTGAAAAATACCTTGAAGCATATGGTTGTGACCAAAGAGAACCAGAGCCTAAGGCCTCAGATGAGGGGTTCCAAGTACAACAAGAACATCCCAAAAGGGTCCATAGGACTGTGCAGACCTGTCTTTAGCAGTGGACACCACGTGGCATTGAGATGCATGACAATGGTTATTAGATCAGACTTTTCCATTCTCTCTGCACCTGGTTTTGAAGCAGGATCCATCCTGCATTGCACTGAGCTGGTCCCTATTTTGGGGCTACGGCTTAACAAAAGAAAGGACCCTTCAAAAGGAAGATACTAGACTTCTAACCATAGGGCAGGTGGGCACTCCAGGAACAAACTGGGAGGATGAAAAGATGACATCATATTTGAGCTTCAAGTTAAAGCAGCAGATCAATTGATTTACAGCAATCTCCTCCCATATTCATTGCCCCATTTTTTCATGACTGTAAGCATCCCTGTAGCTCACTGTCTTCTTCACACAAGTGCAAATTCAGGATCTTGAGTAAAGCATCATTGTGGAAAATGACAGCCTCATTTGGAAACCTTTTTGAAACATACAAGGAGGTCGATGGCCTATGTGCCCTTAGGAACTGTTCTTCTGGAGAAAACCCTGCTTTTAGTTCTCTTCCTGCAGAGACAGATAGGTCAGGAAAAAAGGGAGGCTTCATTTGCTCCAGGTGAAACATCTGACCAAATTGGTAGCTCTCCCTTTTTTAAAAAACTGAAGTACAATTGATTTACAATGTTGTGTTAATTTCAGGTGTATAGCACAGTGATTCAGTATTTTTTGCAGATTATATTCCATTAGAGGTTATTACAAGATACTGGGTATAAGTCCCTGTGCTATGTGGTGTCTCCTTGCTTATCTAGTTTATGTATAGTAGTTTGCGTCTGTTAATCCCATGCCTCTAATTCATCACCCACCCCCAGCCCTTTCCCCTCTGGTAACCGCTAGCTGGTTTTCTCTGTCTGTGAGCCTGTTTCTGTTCTGCACAGACATCCATGTGTGTCAGTTTTTGCTCTCCCTTTTAAGACGGGGAAAAGGAAGAGTCAGAGCACGGTTGGCAGTGGCGGGGCACGCACCTCCTGCCCGTCTTTGCTGACGTCGTCCTCGGCATGCCTGGCCACGATGGAGAGGAACTGCAGCAGGCGGTGGAGCGTGTCGCAGTTGCAGGGAGGTAGAAGGTAGATGAGGAGCTGCAAGGTGCTCAGCTGTTCCTCTGGCTCCAGCACTAGGGAAGGCAGAAAGAGGCGCTTGGAGTAAGTAAAAGGGGGAACTCACACCACTCAGACCCAGAGTCCCAGGCCCCCTCTCAGCTGTCTTCAGAAAGGCATTAGCAAGACAAGTCACATTTTATTCCTTCACCCACTCTCCTGTCGGTTTAGCTATGTAACAGTAAGGTTCTAAAGGATATAAAGATAAATTAGACCCGGGGAAATGTAACACCTAGAGCAATCTTGACAATCCAGGTTAGAAAGCTAACTTAATTCCTCTTACTTTCTTCTGCCCGCTTTCCTTGGTCTAAATCATCACATATTTTATGGGTTATAGTCTTTCATGGTTGGTAACTATTTGCTAATAATGACTGAGAATTGGTGAATGTTCTAAAATCTGAGTTGATAACAGATTCGAGGTCCTTTTCTGTTGAGCAGTCTACAAGCGGTAGACTTTTTTTGTTGGCAGTAACCAAGACACAACACAATGACAGTATCTTCTCTCTCTTTTGTGATCCTATTTTAATTGCAGCCTGGAGGAAGAAATACATGGAGGCGGAAACATCTCTGGCCTGTTCCTCCTCCCCCTTGCCCTCCTTTTCTCCTCCGTGGGATCTGTGCTTATAGCCCTGAAGCAGCCACACTGAAGGTCCTGGCACTGGGCTATGCCACCCTGCTTCCCCTGGAATGTTTCCTACCCCCCTTTTCTCACTCTGGGTTCCAGAAATGCAAACTCATTTTTAGGCACAGACCCAGCATGAACGCTCTCTGTTACTCCAAGGCATCAATTTATAGCACACTCTCTATTGCCCTAGAGTCATTTGAAAACATCCCAGATTCTCTTGGCTACTTCCATTTGTTTTACTGCAACTTTCTTCTGGCTAATTCTCCCCAGAGTAAATCTCAGAAAATTCCCCAAATAGCCCACTCATTAGAGACCAACAAATAAGGGCAAAAAAAGTTATCAGGCAACACATGCACTAGGTTTTGATGAGTGAGTTGGACATCCCAGCAATCCAGGGACACATTCCTGCAAATGGCTGGATTACGCACAGAGAGTATTGATGAAAGCTGTGTACAGCTCCCTGGTGAGAAGGGGGTCTGGCATGTCCCTCAGGAACTCCTTCAACAAGGCCGCCACATCATGAACGCTGTGCTCCTCCTCCAGAGAGACATCAACCCCACGGTCAAATTCCTCACGTAGCTGGAAAGACAATGGTTCAAATGGCAGTCTCATAACACCATACCTCAATGTTTGGTGCCCAGCAAAAGAAGTGCTGTGACATGCAGCATCTGGTATTAAGTTCACCCAGATCCCAAGAAGGAGAAGCAAACAATATGTCACCTTGATCTACAGAGTCTATGCAACCCAGCCATGAATATATATATGTATTTAATATATATTAATTATATTAATATTATATATAACATATTTACATTAATAAATATATATAAAATATATATATTTAACTGTGTTATTAAATAAAAGTATCTATGGGTTTTCTGTTAATGATGCAAGCAGAAGGTTGTGAGGAAGAGCTGAGGGGTGAGGTCAACTATAAATGTGGGAGGGAGGAATTAATCTATTACATAGCAGTTTTGCACATCAGCAAATTTATCACGTTGGAATTCTGACATCTTACAGAAATGCTCAACAAGAAAGCAAAGAGATTTTTCTATAAACAATGAAATTAAAACCCCTGATAAACCATTTGTGATTAAGGCTTGAAAGATGACAACAGCTAAATAAAATCTGCCTTAGATTAATCAAAGTAGCCTTATGAACAATTCCCAGGAAGATCCCCTGCCTTAATCATTATATTAGCATTTATAGCATTTATAACTGTAGGAAAACACAAGAGCAAGAAGAAGACAGTGAAGACTCTACACCCTACTTTCACCTCAGACAGCTCAACTTCTCTTATGTATTGTTCTCTACTGTAAAAATAACCATGTGATTTCATGAATCCACTCTATGCAATAAACTTCTGTAAGTGTTCATTTGCTCAGTCATTCATTCATCCATTCATTCAGCAAAGATGTACTGCACACTTCCTGCCTGTACCCAGCCTTGCTATAGGTCCTCAAAATATGATGAATAAAGAGTCACAATCCTTACCCTTCTCCAGCTCCCAGGCTGACAGACAGGTGATAAACTGGCAATCCCACAAATGATTAATTAGCTCTAATATTCACTATTTATTAATTGTGACAATTGTTCTGAAGAAAAAGTATAGGGTGCTAAGAAGTGATATAACAAGATAAAATGGTGAGTTAGAGCATATTTCATACTTGAAATCTAATCACTGATTTATATATATATAATACATATATAAAATATATTATATATGTATTATATATATATATATATTTTTTTTGAGAATCCTATATAAGTCTCCATGCAAAGGTTTTTCCTTTGGTGGATCCAGATAAAACTGAGGAATAATTTCTGACACTAGCCACCTCTTTACCTGATGAGAATGCCCATTACTGTCCCGAATTGCTCATCAATTCCAGGCAACTTGTCATTACTGTGGATCCGGTAGCTAGACGAACAAGGCTTCCATCGGCATCACTCCTACTTGTGATCATTCAAACACACCATGTTTCTTTTTTGAGTACGTGCGCGCACGCACGCACGCACACACACACACACACACACACACACACACACACACACACACTCCCAGAGAGAATGGACCATGGAAAGAGCATGGTCTAAATTGTGCGATCTTGAATTAAATTCCTTAATCTCTCTAAGCCTCAGAAGAAGTGGGTGAAAGGGGCTTCTCTCACAGCCGGTGGGCAGGTTCAATGAGATAATGCTTATGAAAATATTCTGCAATTCTGCACAGGTGAGAGGCCTAAGAAATGTTACTATGCTATCTTTCTTCCTACAAGTCCTATTGTGAAATGTTAAATATTGTTCAATAGTCTCTTGTGTGACTATTAGAAAGAAAAACCAGCCAACCAAACAAACAGAAAACATACTTCTTTCAAAAGCCCCTTTTGTCTTGACAAAAAAAAAAAAAAAAGCAATATGAGGAGGCATTTATTTCAGTTAGTTTCAATAATATGAACAAATAGTGTTTCTTCGGCTTCATCCAACTAAAA
Source organism: Camelus ferus (assembly GCF_009834535.1). NCBI lineage: Eukaryota > Metazoa > Chordata > Mammalia > Artiodactyla > Camelidae > Camelus > Camelus ferus. Next base: position 14,875,239 of record NC_045732.1, read on the forward strand.
ATTATTTTCATTTGGCTTCATTTTTGAGTTGCTGGGTTCCTTACTTCTTTCTGTTGGAACCAACAGAGGGAAAATAACATTTTAATTTTCTTTAAGCCAACAAATGAATTCTTTTCTCAAAGGGTGGTTTGTCTTTTATGAAGCCATCATGAACACAGATATCAGCCTGACCATAGAAGCCTATTCCTGAAGCTCTAACACCAAACTTGTTTTGCAAGAAAACTGCAAAATGGTGAAGGAAACTGAGGGGTACAGTTCCCACATGGAAAATGAATTGGGGATCAATAGTTCCATGGAAAAGTAATAGGAATTATTTATTTTTGCTAAAGGAAAGCTGTAAACATAGCATTCTAAAAGAAGAGACTGTTAATGGCATTATTCATTGTGCATTTTAGTAAAAATGGGTGCTATACAATTGTTTTCTATTTATTATTGCTTACTGATCAGATACTCTCTGAATCTCCTGCTTTTATAGGTTCAGTAAGATGTTTATAAGTTAGTTTTGTTTGGCTGTACAAGCCATTGACACGTCCAGAGGTTTCACTTTTAACTGTTTGATCCTAACTCTATCACAACCTTTCTGAGCTTCTGACTTGTTGCCTTTTATTTCTTGGGACTCGATTATACTATAATCGGTGGGAGGGTACAGAAAAGATATTCAGAAATGAATTTGCATAAGCTTCAACTTTGCATGAGGCTGTTCAAGTAATGGTCAAGTGAAACGTACAATGTAATCTTCACTTTTCACTTACTTGTCTCACTCTCTTTTTTGAGCTTCCAACTCGGAATATCCCCACTGTCTGGAGGCCTGCAAATAAGCAAACAAAATTGTCAGCCTTGTTTTATGGTTTGAAACTGGAGGAAATCAAAATAGATATAAGACAGAATATAAGCCAGCACCACACTGCAACATGCAGGGCAACGGTAACTTGACAGTGTGCACTAATGCTTATTTTTCCATCTATATCCATGTATATGTACGTATGAGATGATATATATGATGATAATGATCATATATATATACAGAGAGCGAGCACATGCTGCTGCTTTTACTCAATCTCATGCCACAAGAAGTTTTATGCTAGTAAAAAATCCTTGTAAATGTCATTCAAAATGGATGCAAATTACTCTATAGCATGAATGTGCCACAGTTCACTTCATACTTTCCTCTGAATGGCCTATAGGTCCCCCTAACACACATGCACTTGTTTTGCTACCATAAATAGCCCTATTATGAACAACTCTGTATATAGGTCTCAATTTCCATTTCTGATTTTCTTAAGATCATGTCCTAGAAGTAGGATTATACAGCCAACGCATAAAAAAGAGTTATACAGCTCAATAGGTCAGTTGTGCAGAGGTTGACAAACCCTGCTCTAAAACATCAGGTCTCTTAAAAGAAAAACAAATAATATACCTAATACACATTAGAAATTTCAACAATATTTCCTTAATATCATTAAATTTCCAGTCAACAGTCACATAAGGTTCACAAACTGTGGTATGTTCGTGTGCCTTGTAGTCTCTTAAAGTGTATGTTTGCCCCTCTCTGTTTGTATTTTTTCCCCGTAATTGGTTTGATGAAGAAATAGCACTGATTTCTCACTGTAGATTTCCCCACTGTCTGGATGTGGACACTCCGTGGTGTCATTTATATGTTCCTTTCTCCCTTTTATTTCCTCTAAAGAGACAGAGCCAGAGTTTTCTCTGATTCAGGTTTGAATTTTGTAGCAAGAATACTTCATAAGATGTATAATGCACTTCCTTAAGGGGGCATAGAAGGTCTGAATGACTCTGCTTTTCCTGTGCAAGCCATCGGTCATCGCCACTGATGATCTCCGTCTACATTTATTGTTTCATTGGTGGCTCATCTTCTCTTCATTAGAGATAATCAGTTATAAGGATGATGCCAAATTGCAGCTGCCAATGGCCGTTCTGTAGCCAAATGAAGAGAGTTGGTCTGAGTAAACAGACCACGCAACACAGTAAACAGGCCAGAAAACAGACTCGTGCTCTCAACGGCATCATTCACATCCTGGATCCACCTGTGCCTGAATCTAGATACAGTATTCAGACTTCCAGTATGTAAACAGGATTTTCTGGGGGGGGGTGCTTTGCTTAATCTAGTTTTTTTGGTTTTTTTGGGGGGGGTAATTAGGCTTATTTATTTAAATGGAGGTACTGGGGATAGAACCCAGGACCTTGTGCATGCTAAGCATGCGCTCTACCACTGAGCTAGACCTTCCCCCTCCACTTACTCTAGTTTTATCTGGGTTCCTCTCTCTTGCCACTGAAAGAGTTCTGACTCATCCAATATATAATTAAATTGGAAAGAATTTAGATCTTTATAACATTATTTCTTTCAATCCAGTAACCAAGTAGACACCTTAATTTGTTTCTTAATTTTTTAATATCTCTTGGTAAAGCTTTGCAGTTTTCTTCACAGAACTTTCTTCCTTCTCATTACAGATATTCCAGGTATATTATATTTTTGATATGAATATAAATGAATTATTTTATTGTTATATTACATAACTGATTATTGCTCTTATATAAGACATGGATATCCTTTTGTATATTTATACAATGGTCTTGCCACATTGTGTATTAACTATAAGACTTTTAAAATTGATTTTCTAGAGTTTTTCAGTTAGAAAAGATAATATCCATAAATACTCCATTTATCACTTCTATATCTTATAAGTGTTATCCTGAATTTCCAGAATAATTTGAGAGAATCATGCTGAGAGGCTAGTTACTGTTCATTTGCATGAGTACATCTTGGTGATTTGCTCTTGGGTGGAATTTTGCTTTGCATCTATTTTCAAAAGATGTCTGTCTTCCGTGTTGCTGCCATCAGCTTGTCTCCCTCATAACTGAGTCCAAACCTCAGCCTAATTTATTGTTTCTACCTCTCTGGGAGCTTGAAAACAGGAAAATCAAGGTATTAGAATCAAATACAGAATTCTATTTATTCATCTACAAAAATGAGCATAAGAAGTATCCACTTCAAAAGTTGTGCACTGATTCAGTTACTGAATGTATATAAAATTCTTAAAATTGTATCTGGCATCTACTGTTATATATAGTGATATAGGCCCTAAGTGAGCCGAATGAGTCTTTTTGTGCAAAACAGAAAACTTTTATATAATGGTAGGTTTTAGCAATTTTTGGGGGGGGGGGCAAGGAATAGTGACTTTATTCGGAAAGCCGAAGACCGAGAGGATGGCAGACTAATGTCT
>NC_045732.1:14878580-14926282 GCF_009834535.1 Camelus ferus
GGAACTAAGTGGTTAGCCTATCTCAACTAATACAAGTATGTATCTGTGAAATACATTCTTAGAAGTAGCATTATTGGGCCGTTTAAAAGTTAGATGTTGCCAAATTGCTTTGTAAGTTGCTGTAACAATTAGATTCCTATTAACAGATATACTATTGAGTGTCTATTTTCCCATAAAATATACCATACACTTTTTGAAGCCATTCCAATCTAAGAGGAAAAAAATTCCCCTTGGTGTTTAGCTTGCATTTCTTGAATGAATTTGAGGGTGAGCATCTTTACAAATCTTTATAAACCATCTGTATTTCTTTTTCTGTGAGCTGCCTATAATTTGTCCACATTTTAATTATTTTCTTCCTCATATTAATTTGTAATAAAGCTTTTCACATATTTTTAAAAAGTTTTATATAGTAGAGAAGTTAGCCTTTAGCTTGTCAGATGTGTTGTAAATTTCCACTTACTTGTTTACCACAGAGTTGATTCTATTTTTTTTTAATGTAGTGAAATGTGTCACTCTCTTTCTTTATGTTTTCTGGGTAGCACCTTCCTCAATGTAAAAATATATAAATATCTAGCTATGTTTTGTTTTGGTGCATTTATATTTTCATTTTCTAAATCTTCAAATCTTTCTTCCATATCAATTTATTTTGTTGCAAGGAGTAAGGTTAAAATCCCAATTTTTCTCCTCAATGGTTGTCTCATTGCCCAAATACAATAATAACCCATCATTTCCCCCTGACAAGAAATGCAATATTTATCATGTCATACGTTCTCATATTTATTTTAGCTCAATCCTGAACTCTATTGTCTCCCATTGATCTGCCTATTGTGAAGCAGTACAATACTCTTTTAATTGCTTTAATTTTATGATATTTCAATAAATGGATAGGGATAATTTCTGTTTGACCTGTTTTTCAGATTTTCCTCTGCCTACCTACGCTCACATAATTATTTGCCAAGATGATGTGTAGATCAATTTAATGATTTTACAAAAACAAATTCTGTTGACATGTTTTTTGGAATTATATTCAGTTTATAGATACTTAATGGCATAACTGACATCTTTAAATTATTGATTCTTATTATTCAAGGAAAATATAAGTCTTTTACATTTATTTGTAACTTTTCTTATTCAACTTAGATTACATGGTCTGAGATTATAATCATTCTCTTGGATACTGTATTAGTTTTTTTTTTTTTTTTTTATGGCTGCTGTAACAAATGACCACAAACTTAGTGCCTTCAACAACTCAAATTTATTATCTGACTTTTCTGGAGGCCAGAAGTCTGAAATGGGTCTCACTGGGTTAAAATTGTGGTGTATGGAGGGTTGCATTCCTTTCCAGATGCTTTAGGGAGAATGTGTTTCCTGGCCTTTGTTAGCTTCTAGAGGCTGCCTGCACTCCTCGGCTAATGGTCTCTTCCTCCATCATCAAAGCCAACAGCAATGCATCTCTCTGAGCTTCCTCCAAAGTCATGTGTCTCTCTGACTACAGCTGGGAAAGTTTCTCTACTTTTAAGTATCTATGTGATTAGTTTGGACTCTCCCAGCTAATCCAGGATAATCTCGCTAACTCAAAGACCTTAACTGATCACGTCTGCAAAGTTTCTTTTTGCATGTGAGATAAATATACATAAATTCCAGGGACTAGGACAGGGCCATCTTTGAGGAGTCCATTATTCTGCCTACCACAGATGTAATCTCAACTGTCATGTCCCTCTCTACCATTATTGGACTCACCTAGAAAATCCTATCTCTAGTAAGGGGAGATTTGGATTAATCAGGACTGGGAAATTCAAAGTGCAAAATGGTATACTTGCTTTAGCAGTGTTTACCCGCCCAGATGTTTATTTTGCAATTTAAATTCCCAGCTACTAACCTCAAATAGACCTTTTGGGCTGCCCTGCAATCCTGCAACATTACTGGTCCCTCAGCTTCCTTCTTTTCCATTCCTCTCCTCTTTCCTCAAACCTCCAGGACCACCTTCCCATCCTCACTCCTAGCACATGAAATTGTTTCCTATTTCACTGACAGTAGAGGGGCAACCTGGAGTAAAATTCCACATGTATATTCTAATCTATCTGCATCCATACCTATATAACCAGTGTCCACTTATTACTAAAGCTCAAGAAGAGGTCAAATTCTCTACCTGTGCTTTGGATCCCACCCCTGCAGTCCACTCTAGGAAATAACCCCAGTAATTTCCCAACCTCCTAATACTCAATTCTTCTCTCTCTGTGGTAAATTCCAGTAGCTGTTGAATATGTTATATTATCATTCATCTGAGCCCTGGAAGCACCAGGCTCATAGAGGAAGAGAGTCCTCCAAACAGTTACCCATAAATAAATCCTTACAGTCATCCTAAAGTGACAAAGAACAAAAACGTAAGTTTGAGTATGTTTCCATTTTCATTATACGCACTATGTCTTTAGGCCTGGTATCATTTCCTGAGGTTCTAGACCCTGGCAACTATATTTATTTTCCTGAGTAAATTATTCATACAGCGAATCTGACCCTGTTTAGAACCTCCACTTGGGGGTTTGCATGGAACCTGGTGGCCACCCTCTGACCAAAGCTGCCATCACAGCACTCAGCACTGGTTACACATTTGATGGATCTCGTTAAATATTCAATGTCAATAATCATCTTTCCAAAACAATAGCTTCATAACTCCTGGGTGATACCTTTTTCTTTCCCACCCAGCCACACAATTCCTTCTCTCCTCCATAAGTAAGAAATTATTTATAAATCATTAGCTCCCATTTTGGTAGAAAATATCAGAATAACTCCTGTAGCCCAAACATCTTTGAACATCTTGATAGAACAAATCTTTTCCTGAATGTGCTAGGACCACATAGTCTCAGAAATAAGCAATGGAGAGAGAGCTTCTAGCAGATAAGTTTTATAAAACTGCCTGCTTGGTAAAGGTTATTTATTTAGTGGACTCTAAAAAACAAGAACAAAGAAAAACATCAAATTAACTGGATTTAAAAACAAAGCTACAAAGAATATTTGTTTCTTGATATTTCATCTGATGTGCAGCCAATCTGGGTTTCACATAACTTTTTAGAGTCATCATTCCCTTCACTATAAATTGGGTTTGCCAAAAATATTTCTATTAAAATTTTTTTTAGGAACTGAAAAACATCAGTTCCTGTGAAAGGGAGACAGGATTCTTGTGCCCCACCTGGGCCACCTTGTAAGTTAATGGTGAGGCCAGGGCAGGCCTCCTCTCCACCCTAAAACCAAACCAAGACAAGATGAGGCAGAATGAGATTGTCCGAGGGAGAAGCAGCAGCATGGCCTGGTGGCGATTAGCACTCTTTTGTCACCAATCGCCAAAGGGATTTTCTTGTTACTTGAGCTGAGGATATCTGTGTTACATTAGCATGAAAAGACATAACAGGGGTAGGGATTTCCTCCTGGGAGGAACTGGCTGTGGTTGTGGTGTTAAGGAGTGTGTGGAGGAAGCCAAAGGAGCAAAACAGCAGTCAGTGAAATGTGCCTGTTCCATCAGTCCCTTGGTCTAATCTACTCCTCCGTTCTCCTGAACTCATTCATGACCTCTGGCAGAGTTCCAGATTCCAGCTTAAAGAATAAAAGTGGCTCCTCTTGCCACTTTTTGTTTAACATAGTATTGGAAGTCCTTGTCTCAGCCATCAGTCAAGTGAAAAAATAAAAGGCATCCAAGTTGGAAGGGAAGAAGTAAAACTGTCCCTATTTGCAGATGATGTGATTCTTTATATAGAAAACCCTAAAGTCTGCACCAAAAATACTGTTAGTACTAATAAATGAATTCAGTAAAGCTGCAGGATACAAGATTAATATACAGAAATCTGTTGCTTCTCAATACACTAATAATGAACTCTCAGAAAGAGAAAGTAAAAAAGACCCCATTTAAAGTCACAACAGAAAGAATAAAATATCTAGGAATCAACTTAACCAAGGAGGTGAAAGACCCGCACTCTGAAAATTATAAAACACTGAGGAGGAAAATTGAAGATGATACAAAGGAATTTAAAAAATCCCATGCTCTTGGATTAGAAGAATTAATATTGTTAAAACAGACACACTACCTGAAGCAATTTACAGATTTAATGCAATCCCTATCAAAATACTCATGACATTTTGCACAGAACTAGAACAAATAACCCTAAAATTTACATGGAACCACAAAAGACCTGGAATTGCCAAAGCAATCCTGAGAAAAAAGAACAAAGCTGGAGGTCTCACCTTCCTAGCCTTCAGACTAAACAACATAGCTACAGTAATCAAAACAGCATGGCATTGACACAAAACCAGACATATATATGTATCACTGGAACAGAATAGAGAGCCTAGAAATAAACCCACGCACCTCTGGTCAATAAACTATGACAAAGGAGGCAAAAATATACAAGGGAGAAGACAGTCTCTTCAATAAGTGGTGCTGGGAAAATTGGAGAGCTACATGTAAAAGAATGAGATAAGAACATTTCCTCACACCATATACAAAAATACACTCAGAATGGATTAAAGATCTAAATACAAAACCTGAAACCGTAAAACTCCCAGAAGAGAACATAGGCAGAACACTCTTTGACATAAATTGCAGCAATATTTTTTTGAATCTGTCTCCTAAGACAAAAGAAACAAAAACAAAAATAAACAGATGGGCCCTAATTAAACTTAAAAGCTTGTGCACAGTAAAGGAAACCACTGACAAAACAAAAAGACAACCTACAGACTGGGAGAAAATATTTGCAAATGATATGACTGACAAGGGGTTAATATCCAAAATATATAAACAGCTCATACAGCTCAATATCAAAAAAATAAACAACCCAATCAAAAAATGGGCAGAAGGCCTGAATACACATTTTTCCAAAGAAGACATATAGATGGCTAACAGGCACAGGAAAGTTGCTCAACATCACTAATTATCTGAGAAATTCAAATCAAAACAACAATGAGGTATCACCTCACACCTGTCAGAATGCTATCATCAAAAAATCTACAAATAAGAAATGTTGGTGAAGATGTGGAGAAAAGGGAACCCTCCTACCCTGTTGGTGGGAATGTAAATTGGTGCAGCCACTATGGAAAACAGAATGAAGGTTCCTCAAAAAACTAAAAATAGAACTACTATATGATACAGCAATTCCACAGCTGGGTATATTTCCAGAAAAAAATGAAAACACTAATTCAAAATGAGACATGAACCCCATGTTCATAACAGCATTTTTTACAATAGCCAAGATATGGAAACAACTCAAGTGTCCATCAACCGATGACTGGACAAAGAAGATGTATATAAATACACACACACAATGGAATATTACTTAGCCATTTAAAAATAACGAAATTCTGCCATTTGCAGCAATGTGGATGGACTTAGAAAATATTATTCTTAGTGAAATGTCACATAGAGAAAGATAAATACTTTATGATATCACTTATATATAGAATCTAAAAATAAAACAAACCAATATACACAGCAAAAAAGAAACAGACTCACAGATATACAAAACAAACTAGTGGTTACCAGTGGCAAGATAGGGGTATGGGATTAAGAGATACAAACTACTATGTATAAAATAGATAAGCAACAAGGAGATATTGTGCAGCACAGGGAATCACAGCCATTATCTTGTAATAACTTTAAATGGAATATAATCTGCAAAGATACTGAACCACTAAGATGTTCAACTGAAACTGATATAATATTATAAATCAACTATACTTCAATCTTAAAAAAAAAGAATAAAAGTGGCCCTAAGAGTCACCATCCAGTGAAAAACTCTGTGTGGTCAGTGTTTTTGTGCTACTCTTTCTAGTCAACAAAACTGAGCCTCCCACGACAGAGGTGAATTGCCCAGGCCCACATGTAGAGGTGGGGTGACTGGACAAGTCCTCACATCCTGGTTTTCAGACTCCCAAGCCAGTGCCCTTTCCATCAGCACCGCTGTTGGCAGCACATGAGCACGTGTTCATGTGTATATCAAAGTTGTTCAGCCTGTGCACTTGGGCCCTTGGGGCCTGACAATGCTTGTTGTGGGGCACTGTCCTGTGTATTATTGGATATTTAACAGCATCCCTGGCCTCTACCCACTAGGTGTCAGCTGCATCGTTTCCCCAAGCTGTGAAAACGGAAAGTGGAACCAGACACTGCCAGATTTTACCTGGAGATGGGGGCAAAACCACCCCTGATTGAGAACCCCATATCTATATGTATGTGTATAGGGAGGATGTAAATGATTTTATGAATAAAAATTCATGAAGCAGCCCCTCAACCGTCTCATAAAATAAAGTAGAAGTCCTGCAGATACCGAATCTTCTGAGGCAATCTTCTAGCTTTTGGATGCTTGTTATCTCTCTCCTGCTTCCCTTTAAGTTTCAGGCACACCAGCCAGTGATGCTTTTTATGGCAGGTTCTCTATTTGTATAACACCATAGCTTTTCACTCTACCTCAAATTCCCTTTCTCCTCCACACTAATACGAATTACAATGTACTTTTATAGAAGTTGGTAAACATTCAGAAACAGACTTTAGAGATCAAAGAATTTCAAATATATGCTTCTCATCTTTATAGGAATCAGGATCTGTGCTTGTAAAAACATCAGACAACCAGGCCTGTACTGGCTCCAGGGTTATAGTGGTGAACCCTGACAGACACGCCAGGTGAAAGGCTGGGTCAGAAGGAGTTCACATTGGTGTAATCACCAATTCTGAGTTGGCAGAAGGTCAAGTGACAAGTTGAACAGGTTGTTAAAACATTCTTTTCAGCTGGTTATTTTGAAATTGTATTGACAGAGATGTGGTTTTTCTTGTAACTCTTTAAGCTGACCTTTTGGAAATTTCTTTTTAATTGTGCTGAAGCCACACAGACTGTTAAGATACACATAGCGTTCCCTTTTAATACCCCCAGCTGATCTTCCCTTTAAATAAACGTATTAGTTTACACGTAAGTTGTCCCATTTGAACATGTCTTTCAAAACGGACACCAATGCTAGCCAACGACCTGGAAGGTGTAGCTTCCTTCCTGTGTCAATGGTGGGGCTGGGAGGAGTGTGCCACTGGGGCTCTGGGGGAGCGGACGGTTGCCTTGCAGCACCCCCGATGAAATGGCAGACGGGGCCTTACCTTTGGGAATGGTGATCTGACAGCTCAGGTCACAGTCCTGCTGCAGCTGATAAAAAGCCACTTCCTGTAGCCGGGCTCGCTCCAGCTCTGAGAGGCTCTGGATGGGGACAGACCTCAGCCGCACGCTGCGGCCCGACATGCTGTTCCAGGTGAAATCACCCTGCAGACCAAAGGGAAAAACATCAAGTCTCACAGTCACACTAACTCAACGAATCTCAGCCTCTCTCAGTTAGTAATAAAGTCAAGCAAACTCCATTTTTGTGTTCCAAAATTGGCTCTCAATCCCTAAAATCAAATCCACTTTTAGTTAACTGGATTTTCTGAGTCAGCTGCAAACATTAAAATCTGGGGTATCTGCCTGGTCACCTGATCCCGTATAATGGTGCATACATGCAGAGGCCAAAGAAAACTGTGGAAAGGTGCTTCAAGGGTCCTGCTTCCTCTCTTTTATGGGAACACATGGGAAGTTTTTGGGTTTTGTTTCTCAGTAACAGGAAAAACGGATGCTAATTCCCATCATGCACACTAGAGACGGGAAGGTACACGTATATTGCTGGCCTACTGTGTGCCAGCAATTGTGCCAAGGGCTTTCAAGCTACTTCCTCCAACAACCTTAGCAGGTAGTTACCATTTTTGACCCTATCTTATATAATATTTAATAATATAATAACATTATATAATTATACAATCTAGTGTGTTTATAATATATGTCATAATATATTACTGTAACATCTAATATATACTTATGATAGTGTTGATATTATAGTAATATATAGTATATATCAATATAATATACTAGAGATGAAATTGAGGCTTGGGAAGGTTAAGTAATTTTCCCCAAATCATAAAACTTACAAGATTTGTAAGGACTCAGGCTAAAAAAAATGTTAGGTAGGAAGAACATACGCAATCCATAAAATTCAGAGATTATGATACGAGAAGTAAGTACCAAATGCAGTGGGATGCCTAGAGGAAAGGCTTCGACATCTGTCTGGGGACCAAGGAAGGCTTTGCTTCACTGGAGACCAGCAAGTTGAATAAGCTCAGCAGAAATGCAACACTGGAAAAACAGTGTGTTCCAAAGCAAATGAATTTGAGAGAACAGGTTTGTTTGGGGGAAATTACAAGGCTGGAAGGAGGAAACAGCAGGAGGTGAAGCCATGCAGAAATCAGGGCCAGATCCTGGAGGGCTTTCTTTGCAGGCATTGCAGAGTAGATTGGATTTTATTCAGCGGGTGATGGCTAGCCGTTAAGGAACCTTGAGTAACAGAGGAACATGACCGGATTTGCATATGGGAAAGATGACTAGAAACACATTTCTAAAGGAATTGAGGGAGGGAGCAAGTCAAAGATGTAGAGATCAGAAGAGACACTAGGTTACGTATGATGCTTATTCAAATTTGAAGAGACAGGGAGACACTCAGAATCACATAGATGCTTGGGGACAAACTGGATGCAGTGGGGGGTAGAGAAGAAGTAATCCAGGATGACATCAGCGTTTCTGGCTTGAGCAACTGGGAGGATGGCACACTGAGTCACCAAGGCAAGGAAGAGCAGAAGGGAATTAGGTTTGACGGGAGGGGAGAATAAAGATGTTAAAATTTTGACATTTTGAAAGTGATATTTTATCTCTAAAAATAAATAAATAAAGCATATTCCCAAATCTGGCAAAATAGAATCAGGCCAGTTTACATCTTTCTTGAGCCTTCATTTTCTTCTCCTGACTAAAACAGTTCCAACTCAATCAAGTAATACATAGTTTTGGAAACTGATCACAAGTGACTACACTTAGCATAATAAAGTGTGATGCTTTACACTTGCCTTAGCCTTTGATTCTTATTGTCATAGATTTTTTTTAACTTCTTTGGTAAATTTGGAATTATTAGATAGAAGAAAGAAAAAGCTTGGTCTAGTTGTAATGACTTGAATTTATGGAGTTCTTTTCTCCTAAGATTAGTTCTTCTAAGCAGCAGATGGCTCAAGAGAAGGCTACAGCCAAATCCCAGAAAGAGAAGAGTGTGGCACTTTCTTGAAAGCAGGACAGCTGCATTGGTTAGGACTTGGAAGAGTCATTTCACAAAGGAGGTAAAACTGTCTCCAGAGCCAACTGGTTCTTAAACCCACCTTTAGCACATGGCTGAAAAAACAATTTCCCTAGGAGAGAAGGTTATCAAATAATAAACAAAGGGGGACTTCAGAGTTATCTCCAAAGCTACCTATTATCAAATGTGTAGCATCTTAAAAACATCATTCAGTCACATTTTTAATTATGGGTAATAGACCAAGTTGTTTCATAATCCATTATATACCACAGACTTGAATAACTGAAGCTTAAAGAGTTCAGAGAGACCTGGAAAAGTCTGTATGGGTTACTCTAGTTCATCACCCTCCTCCCCTCACCCCTCTACACTCCACCATCTCATTGTCTTTTGCTACCTGCCAATGAGCAGTCATGAGTACATCAAATAATCTGCATTTTCCCCGATGTCCCAATTTTCTCACTGCTCCCAATGTATAGTTACACCACTGTGAATTTCAAAGATTTTTTTCTAATTAAGCACATTCAAATTTCAATGTGTTTTTTTAAAGTTGGAAATATGCAAGGTCCATTATTGAGAAATTAGAAAATTAACACAATTGATTCACAGGCTAAAAGCATATCCATTCATAGTATCTTGGGATAAACTCAGGAGGTATTGACTACTGCTCTAAAAGACAAAGAACAGTGTTCTTCATTTTTATTTTTATCCTTAATGCAATATAGACATTTGGAAGATTGAGAGGTCTAATTTCAGAGCGAAGCACACACAGAGTCAAGGAAATACAGTGATGCCATATCAAGGAAACACAATGGCTGGGAAACTCTGCAAACATGTCTTAAAACTGTAGTTGTATTGCTTTTAAGGTGTGATAATTTAGTGTTGGCTCACAGTAAGTTACTTGGTCGAATGCATCAACCTGCCTAATTTCATTCCACATCATCTTTTTAAATTAATTTATTTAAAGAGTCCTTTCTCAAAGCACTCACCCAAGGTTTACCTGAATTATCACAAGGTTCAAATCAACATATTTGGAATGAAGTACCTAGAAGTCTAAAATCTAAAATCAGCCTGTTTCTCTCCCTCCTCCTCACCTCTCCATTTGGGATTCTACAGCTAAGGACGGAGTCCCCAGATGTGGCAACCGTGGGAACTACACAGACCAGTGTTGCGGGAGTCACCAAGCAAATTCATGAAGTTTCCACATCTCAGTTGCCTCATCCCAGAGTTCCTAGGGGGCACACTGTCTACATGCTTAAAATATGTTTGCCTTTATATTATGAAAATTGTAAATACGTGCAAAGAAAGAGATTAGACTAATGACTTCCCAGAGGTTCTGAGGCAGGTTCTAGTGCGCAGTCATTTTTTTGTTTGTTTGTTTGTTTCCTGATTGACCAACCCATGCAGCCACGGTTGAGAACTACTGAGCTCAAGGGTTGATCAGATTCAGATTTGAATTTGCACCCCATCATTCAGGTTGGTTGTAGTAAGTCTGCTGTTTCTGGAAAATTCATGAAGTTCTCCAACATCAAAGAAAGATGCAAATCCACCATAAGAAATAAGGCTATTTCTGTGATAGTTGTAATAGTGAAGATGTTGCTTTTTGAAGCAAAATATAAGCTTTAAGACACCAGGAGTAAGCATGTCTTGCCTTCTTTTACTGAGCGAATACAGTGATGCCATATTGTTATTCTTTCATTCAACAACAAATGACTTCAACTTGTCCCTCAGAGTCTAAAGCCTGTACTCTTAGCCACTACAATATCCTGGCTGGTGGATACAAAATTTGAGAGATTCCCTTCAGTTGTGCATTTTGTTCGGCAGAGGTAGAGAGATGTATGGAGTTACTGGATAGACGGTGTGGCAGGCACAGTAATACTCCTCACCCCAAAGATGGCCATGCTCTAATTCCTAGTGGATACCTGTGAGTATGTTAACTTACCCGGCAAAAGGAACTTTGTGTGTGTGATTAAGTTAAGGGATCCTGAGATAGGGAGGTTATTCTGGATTATCCAGACGAGATCAACCTCATCAGAAGAGTCCTTACCAGAAGGAGGCAGGGGTGGCAGAGTCAGAGAAGGAAATACGACAACAGAAACGGAGGGGAGTGTGTGTGTGTGTGTGTGTGTGTGTGTGTGTGTGTGTGTGTGTGTGTTTGTGAGTAAGAGAGAGAGAGAGATTTGAAGATACCACTAGGCTGCCAAATTTAAGGATGGAGGAAGGGGCTATGAGCAGGCAGTCTCCAGAAGCTGGAAAAGGCAAGGCACAGATGCTCCCCCAGAGCCTCCAGAAGGGCTGCAGCCTTTGATTTCAGCCAAGTGAGACCCAAGTCAGACTTCTGACCTCCAGAACTGTAAGACATTAACTTTCTGATGTTTTAAGTTTTTGGTAATTTGTTGCATCAGCAATAGGAAACTAATACAGAAGGAGTAGGAGGGAGCATTAGAAGAGAAGGTGGGTGAGGTGAAGGAGACTGAGTTCAACTGAGGATAAGCTCCCAGACAGTTGAGAAAGTAGGTCTTGAGCTCCCCTCAGATTTTTACTGCCCCATTTCCTGGTGCTGAAGTGCTGCTTCATACTACAGGTCCCACTACTTCATACTGTAGGTACCACTGCCGATGACTTGAGCTGGACAGGCTTCAAGATTGGAATTCTGAAAGCACTTTCCCCGCAAAATAGAATTATAGAAAGCTATATACATAGTAAGTATTTTAGGCTTGTGGTCCATATAATCTTTGTCACAACTACTCAGCTCTGCCAATGTAGCACAAAAGTGGCCATAAACCATGTGGAGACAAACGTTCCAATAAAACTTTACTCGCAGACACTAAAGTTCTAATCTCATATAATTTTCATGTCACAAAACAGTAATCTTTTGATGTTTTTCAACCACTTAAAAATGTAAAAACCATTCTAGACATTCAGGTCATATAAAACCCGGCAGCAGGCTGGATTTGGCCCACTGGCTGTAGTGTGCCAACCCCTGATATAGAGACTGGGTCATTTAGCACCCACCACATATTTATTTATTATCTACCACCACGTGCCAGAGACCCAGTCTTCGCACCCTGCATCACGAGCTACATACATTAGCTAGATTCATGAGGGCAAGAGCTTTGTCTCCTTTACTTACCTCGGTGTTCCCAGTATCCAAGATAATACCTGGCAATTCATTATCAATGAAGAATAAGTAATTCACAAATAATAAATATTTGTCAGTCTAGAGACTAAATGAACCAGGTACATCATGAGTACATCAATTTCAGTAAGAAATTGGAAACTAACCAACTCACGTAATAGTGTATCTATGACGGAGAATTTCTTCTGGATTTAAATAAACTGTTAAGAAACAGTCTTCTGAAACAGAGCCTGTTGATGAGCTAAAAAATGCCAATATATCAGGGTAGAAAATAAACAGAAAAGTATCGGACCTCAGGAATAATGAATCCATGACACTCATACTCATTCGTCAGACCTCTTACCAGCAGGAAGACACAAACACAAAGGTCAATGTTGCCCTGTGACCCTGACCACATGGGCCATGAAGTAATAAACAAGCACCCAGTAAAGTGCCAAAGCCCACCAGCACCGCCTAGAATGTGTTTCTGGCTGTTCCTCAACTCTCAAATGCACACTCCAGGCCAGCATTTTTCTTTGGTGACTGTTTATCTCATAAATGGATGACTCATTTTAAGGCTCTCTGGATCCAGCTTTTGAGTAGTTGTCATAGGATTTTTTTTTTAGCTTGAAAGTGGATGATTTCTCATCGTTTCAATTTCCTAATTATAAGTGAAGCTGAAACTGACCCAATGTTTCTGGATAGACAAAGGGCCTTGACAGTTATAAAAATATCCTTTTATTCTGGGGGCCTATGGGATAGCATGAATAAAGGGTAACGATACGATACAAAATGATACAGCCCTGTGATTTTGGGGAGTGATTTTGCCCCTTTAGGGGACATTTGGCAACATCTGGAAACATTTTTGGCTATCATGAGACTAGGGTGGGGTTTCCTCCTGGCAACTAGTGAGTAGAGGTCAGAGATTTGCTGGACATCCTTCAGTACACAGGACAGCCCTCTGTGCCCACAATAGAGAACTATTTGGCTGCAACTGTCCATAGTGCAGAGATTGAGAAAACCTGCCATAACTTAGGTCTGCTGTTAGGCCCAAATTACACAGAATCTCCTTAAAATGATAGTATCAGGAGATATTAACACTCATGTATGAGTTTTGTTTATCATCAAACGCATGCACTATATACTCTTATGTATGCTATGCAATACCATGTATATTATACATGTATCATTCCTATATATTAAGCCAATAAATAAACAGAATCCGAATTTCTTTACAACTAGCATTAAGAAGCACAAACACCACAAACCATTATAAAAGAGGCAAACAAAAGAAGCCTCAATATAATAGAATCTTGATTAACTGGAGAACACCTCACTAAAAGCATTGACTAAAAGACACTTCCTTCCCACCAGAAGTATACATTTAGAAAAAAGAAACAAAAGGCAAACTGAAAAACCAACAACCTAATATCTGTGATTTATTTCAGAAAGGTCATTCTTTTGAGATAAATTGCATCTTTACAAACAGACTTGATTTTCCCATGAAATAAAATTGATTGAAATAATTTTGGTTTTGGTCTCTACCACATTGTTATATGATGTCCTTGGGACTAGTCTCTAATTGCAGCAACTCTTTAACCTCACCCAACAGTAAACCTCCCCAGGCCAATTGAGCCAGCAAGGAGTGATGCAAGACTGCTCAAAATATGGCCTGCAGACCTGGGGCAGTGGAATTACCTGAGCAGATGATTCTTGTAAATGTGCAGGTTTCTGGGTTCTAAGGCAGATTTAAGGAATTAAGGTCATAAGGAATGAGACCCACGTACCTTCATCATAAATCAGAATCCTCAGGTGATTCTTATTTTTGTACAATAAAGATTGAGACCCACTGGCATGGATTCAAATAGAAATGAGCTCTTTGGCAAGACTCAAAACATCTCTGAGCCTCAGTTTCCTTATCAATAAGACAGAGCAAAGAATAAGATTGAACTCTCAGGTTTGTAGTGATCATCTGAGTCAATGCAAGTGCATTTCTTGCAGAGCGCTTATTAGCTCCCAGCAAGCCCTGAATATGTGGTAAGTAAAGTTATAATCAATATTAATCATCATTCCTCTAACTTTGCATCCCTTTTTAAAACCTGGCAGTTTCTTAGTGACACCAAAAACTCTGAAGAAATGTGTGTTGAATTCATGAATAAATGGTTCCACTATGTGTAACATGCCTTTTGTTGGTGATTACAAGCCAGCCAGCTGGATTGTGGTTTCCTATAGGTGAAAAGGAGATGAAAAGACCAGATCAGTAAGTTAAAGGCTGTCAAATGGCATGTTATTTAGATAAACCATGCCAGGGGCTGAATTTCTTTCAACTGTTTCCTACTGTGGCCAGCTGTCATTTATTAATGATTAATAATTACTGAAGCATGGCATAAGTTTAAATGCCAGGCTCACAACCAACATTTCTGAAAACGGCTGCCTAGTTCTTCATAACTCCAAAATAAACACATCTCCAGTGACAAGGAGCTCCCTTCTTCATGAGCTTCCGGGCAGAGTGGAGGGTATTTGCATAGCTGTCAACACCCCTGCTTGGACTCTTAAAAGAGGTTACTCCTTTATGAACCCAACAAAATAACATTTGCTAATTCTTCTTCTCTGGATTCTTCAAGCATTCCTTCTCAAAAGACCTTTATAAAGGAAGATTTAACACTTTAACATCATACATAATTTTTATGCTTTATTTATCTATTCTGGTCCCTTTTTTTAAAACAGGAATTTTAGAAAATTCTGAACAGTTGGTAGGTAGAGTGGTCCGTTTTTACCATTTGCCTTAGTATATTAGCTATTGATTGCTACATGAGGGGTGTCAAAATATGTTATAGTAACATGATGGAAAAATGTGCCTCACTCATTCCACAAATACTTAATGAGTACCTTTTATAGGTCAGGCACTGTTCTAGGCACTGGGGATTCATCAGTGAAGAAAACAAAGAGCCTTTCCCTCATGGAGCATCAAGGCCAGTGGAGGAAACTGACAAGAAATCAACATACTAAATGAGTAAATTACATAGCAAGTTACAAGGTGATAAGCTCTAGAGAAAGAGAAGGTAGAGGAATGTGAGGGGAATCAGGAGTGCTGCAAGGGCTTTCCGGGTACCTTACTGAAAACTTGATATTTGAATCTCACCCTTGTGGAGGTGAGGTAATGAGCCAGGCCGACTTCAGGAGATGAGCATCCTAGGCAGAGATGGCTTGACAGAAGGGCAGGATGGACCAGTGGCTAAAGGCAAAGACTGGCAAGCTAGGCTGCCTGGGCTTGAATCCCAGTTCTGCCACTTTCCAGCCATGTGGCTTTTAGCAAGCTATTTTTCTCTCCCCATGCTTTGTTTTCCTAATCTATGAAATAGGGGTGATGACAAGCCAGGGCTTGCCAAACTATTGCCTGTGAGCCAAATCCCACCCACTGATTGTTTCTGTAAATAAAGTTTTATTGGCACACAGTCACACCCATTCCTTTCAGTATTGTCTATGACTGCTTTCACACTACAATGGCAGAGTTGAGTAGTTGTAATGGAGACTGTCTGAGCTGCAAAGCTGAAAATATTTACTACCTGGCTCTTTATAGAAAAAGTTTGTGGACCTCTGGACTAGACTAAAAGTAAACGCATATCTATGATTAGGATTTGTCTTTGGGATCAGCATTTTCTTCCTCTCCTAAGATTTTGTTTCTCTGGGCAATATCCCAAAGAACCTGTAAAGCAATCACACTACATGGTAAGACTTGGGGATACTGGAAAGTACATAAAAGCTAGGGTGAAATAAAAGTGGTTATCTGCAAATGGCCTATTTATCTGAATTATTGATAAACCAAAGTAGAAATAAACATTGTCAAAACCAGTGTTGTGCTAACACTATTCAAAAAAAACAAAAAACAAAAAACAAAAACAAAAACCCCAAACCAATCATCACTCACATCTTGTTTCCAGTCAGAAGAACCTTTCCAATGTTTGGCATAAAGGGGATACAGCCACAAAATTGTAAATCCCCAAAGGCAAAAATGATAGAACAAAAGGCCAATTTCATTTCTGTGTATCCCTAGTTGAATTGTGGACTTGTCTACCAGCCACCAATTTAATTCAGAGTTTTAGGCTTCATTTGAATCTTGGATGGGGAAGAGGTAAAAGAGCCTGCACAGATCCCAGGGGTGTAGAAAATGGAAACACATGCAAGAATGAGAAACTCCTTGGTGACAGGGCCAGAGGCTGATAGTTTTCCTTGTCTTTCTATAATTAAATTTAGTTCACTGACATTAGACCGACAGACCTCTGGAGATGGATTGAACCTTGGAGATGCTGCTAACATTGTGCACTCTCTGCTAGCTACTATTCCAAGTCCTTTATTTATAGTAACTCATTTAATTCTTACAACTCTAAGGACTATGTTACCATTAGTACCCCCATATTTCAGATGAGGAAATCTTAAGTAACTTGTCAAGATCACACACCTAGTAAGTGGCAGAGTTGGAATTTGAAGCCAGGTGGCAGGCTCCAGAATCTAAACCCTAATTACTATATGTATTTAACCAGTTCACATGATAAATCAATCCAAACCCCTACATTTACAAAGGAGGAAAGCAAAGTCCAAAGAAGTTAGGTGGCCCCTGCAGTAGCAGGGTGGGGTCTGGGTCATAAGGGTCACATTCTGCTTTTTTTACCACCGAGTCTTTTCATTATGAGACACACCTTTATAAAGGGGTAAGCCAGACAGTATTTAAAAATCCAGAAGCTTAAAGTTTTCCTCTTTTATAGAGCAGGGCACTTTAGATTTACGATTAGCCTAATCTAATATCTGAGTTGTTCTCTGAAGCCCATATTTATCACAACCACAGCAACTAAAATGTTGCCCCAAGTTCAAGAAATTTAGAGGGGAAGATAAGCCATTTTACCCTCTGAGCCATGAAAACAGCCTGTGCTGAATCTTTTGCAGAAATCAGCCCGGTTATGCTGTTCCATTTCATCACGGCACAATCCTTCCTGCTCCAGTTTGCTCATTTCAAGCTGCTCCAACATTATCAATCAATCTAAAAATAACGTTCTCACAAATCTCTATTGGCACCGACAGTACTTAGCTGTCACACATCTCAGATGCTGATCAATCCATTTTTCTTCCCAAATCACAAGACAAATGTGGAAGAATCCCAACATTTTATCACAATAATCTGGAAAAGAAGTATAAGTATAGATATTTATATTGCTTACCCATGAATTATTCAGCTGTGTCTCTGCTGTCCTAATTTCACTGAACTAAGCTTGGAGTAGGAACTTCAGTCTCTTTAAAAAAGATTAGTTTTTCGCTGAAAAATGCATCCTGAAATGGCAGATTGCACAGAGTGTCTGAGACATGGCCCAGCTGGCATAGCTGTGACTCCCACGATACCTTTTGTTGCCAGAGACCTCCGCTACCATGAATCTTTGGACCAAAAAATGCAATCTTTTCATCGGACCATTGAGAAGTTCCTGTCCCTTCAGAACGGAGGCAGGCTGTGTCGCTGAGTGTGTGAGTGAGGGAGAGTATGTGTGTGTGTGAAAGACAGTGTTAAGGGGGAGGGACAAAAAGAAAGCAGAGAAACTGAAACTGGATTTCCTGCCCCCCTTTTAAAAAATAAGACTATTTTCAAGAGATATTCTGGAGTTGGAAAAAAATTCCTCTAAAAAAAAGTCCCCCTTTCCACAGGGATCTACAAATGGTAATTGGATTGTAACTGTGCAAACTGTCCTTATTAGGAATCAACCAAAGAATGTCGGAAGCCTCGGGTAAAACCCCTGAGAGCATGATAAAGCACATAGGGTACTTTCTGTGTTTAGGCTAAATTGTCAATTCTTACTTATATTCTTAGATTCTATTTTAAAACCACTGACTTCATTTTTCTAACACTAAGTAAAAAAATTAAAAAAACAAAAAGGTTTCATTCTCTTTTATACTGAAGCACAACACATGCTCTGAATTTTATGCTCTTTGTGGAACAATAGCCCTTGAGAAGTTGTTCATTTCCTGAACAGAGGGTGTGGAGGTCAGAGTGGATGCAACCACGTGGCCACGTTTAAGAGGGTGCAGGTTGGGTGGGGGCTGGTGGGGAGAGAGTCATGAAGGGCAGAGAGAAAAGGAAAGATTAAAAACATATCCTGATCACTAATTACCTTGATCTCCATGTATTCCACATGGCACTGAACCAAAAATAACTCAAAAAATAACTCAAAAAGACACCTTTGTTTTCAAGTCGATATGAAGTTATAATTCTCTTGTGGTCTCAAGTGAATTCCAACAAAAGAATCACTGTGATTATAATTAACAAAGTGAGAAATGGTTTCATGGAAGAGCTTACTGACTCAAAATTTAAGGATTCAGTATGTGTCTTACTAGGATTCTGTGAAGTTAACCATCACTTGATGTAAGCCACACACAGCTTCTGTTGCGATTGGTATTTATTTGTAAGAGGAAAGAATTTAAAAACAATAAAATACGTCAGATGGTTTTCTTCACCAGAACAATTACACTTAAAGAGAAATTCAGAGTACAAATTTACCTGTTACTGCATATACCTCCACCTCTACCACCCTCAAAACTCAGGTGTTGAAAATAGTCATCATTCCAGCAGATAGTGAATATTATGGTTCATGTAATCTGGATACTCACTAATGGAATTTAGACCCTCAATTGAAGTTTTTAAAAATATATTTCACATGAAATTGATAAGTATTCAATTCATTTGTCATTGTTAGGCAAATGATCTTTCAGTTTATGAACAGATGAAAGCAACACCTAGTTCTCATTGAGTCCTTTACTAAGTGTCAGATATTGTTCTAAACATTTTATGGATATTGATTCATTTCATTGATAAAAGAATTATAAAAGTAGGTTACATTATTATCCCCATATTACAGATGAAAAAACAGAAGCTCAAGAGGTTAAGTAACTTGCCTAAAAATTCACAGCTCATAAGCATTGCAGCTGTGATCCCAACCACTATGAGGCTTTAATATGAAATTAACTAGAAGACAAAGCCACAGTCCACAACCAGCAGTAGTTGGAGCCATGTCATAAGTGTCCACAAAGAAACAGACACAGCAATTTAATAAATAGAATTACCTAAAACTGGAGTGGCCTGTTCATTTGTTTGATGGATATATACCCTGTCAGGTCAACAGACGTTTCAGGAGAAGGTGGCCACTTCCTTAAATAAATAATCTCAAATAATTTCAAGAGACAATGTCTTGTGAAATTCCTAGTCTGTTTTAAGAGTGGAACCAAGTCAGGCTTCAAGAGGAAATGCAGAAATAATGGAGAAGCTGTGTATCTTTGACATTCTTTGGAAAAATGCATTCAAGCCAGGAAAACATAGGGTGATGATAAGGATTCTTCTTTAAGATTTTGAATACTCTTTAAGTAGAACCAGTAAGAGGCCAAAAAGTCACCCAAAGAGCCTTGCAAATAGATATCAGGAAGCAATCCAAAGATCCAATCTGTGGAAGAGTTTTGCTAACCAGAAAAAGATGCCAAGAACACAGTGATCTTTTACCCATTTAACTCTCGATTAGCCAAGGATACCAAGCCACAATTTATAGCCTCGGGATCTATGCCACTAAGCATCCACTCTACCTTCTTCTTGGCTTTTATTCTGGATTATTTCTGTTTATACCATAGGGGAAATTTTGCACATTCAGGGCAAAAATATTATAGAACCACACTGTCAAACTTTTGGAGTGAACATATTTCTGATTACACTGTTCTTTGGCTTAAAACACTTTGATGTCTCTTCTTTAGCTCCTGGACAAAGTTCAAATTCTGTAGCATGGCATCCACTACCATGTGTGCTGATTTAAGTAGAATAAAGTCAAATAGTCACTGCATAAAAGCAAATAATAATAATAACAATAATAAAAAGTACTGAGCATGTATTAGGTGATATGCACTGTTCCTGTGTCATGCATTCACTCCTTTCCAGAGTTCCATTTTATAGAGGTGTTGATGGAGGCAGAGAAATAGACGAAAAGACTGACTGGTTGCATACAGTCTCTCTTCTTCATGGCCTGTCAGCTAGACTACACTTTCCAGTCTCCTTTGCAGGTAGTAGAAGTCATATGATTCAGTTCTAGCCTATGGATTATAAGAGGAAGTGATAGGCTTCACTTCCAGCCCTGGCCCATAAAAACCTAAGCCATGTGTGGAGTCCTAGGCATAGACAACACCTCTCAGTGGTCATACCCTAGTGTCCCCTGCTCTTCAATCCTGACTGGCCCTGTGATCTGCTTTAATCAATCAAATGTGGCAGAAATGATGCCGAGATAATTCTGGACCTAAGACTTAAGAAGGCCTTGTAATTTCTGCTTTTGCATTCTTGGGACCCTTGAACCACTATGTCATAACTGTAGCTACTGTACTGGAGAGACCATGTGGAGAGACCACACGGAGAGTGAGAAGAGCTTAGCTGTCCCAATGTCTCAGCTAAATCCAGCCTGCAGACAACCTCCCAGTTGAGTGAAGCCTCGTGAGTAACCACTGTCAAGGCCAGCAGAAGTGTCCAGCTGAGGCCAGTTCAGATTGCAGAACCATGAGAAAACGAAATGGTTGTTGTTTTAAGCCACTAAGGTTGGGGTGGTTTGTTACCAGTAATGAATAACTAAATCAACATCTCCTTGTGTTGAAGATAGCGGAGCTGCAGGAAAAAACAGCTTGGGTCCTTGAATCCTTGTTTAGAGCACAGCTGTCGCACAAATTGTAGACACTACAACAGTATGTGTGAGTAGTAAATTGTAGTAAATTGAGTAGTAAATTGGTGAGATTTGGGGATGTATGTGATGTAGCAGCCAACCTCACCTTCCTTAACTTCTTCTGTTCACACAGATAACAAATCTAAACAGTTTGAATCTGGAGTCCTCCCCAGGAACCTCTCCTGTACTTCTCCCCACGGAACCTCACGGCAGGTCATTCCTTCACTTTCTACATTTTCACATGGAAAGAGAGTAGCTGACCAACTGGACAATAAAATAAAAACTATTCATTATCAGTCACTTTGCAGAACATGTAAAGTCTTTTATGAACAAGATGATAGATATATGTTTAATGACATCCTTCAGGTTTTAAATAATATATAGTCGATATTGAGAAATAGGTGATGCTTTTATCTCAGAACTATGACAATCTGATCAAATGGCACAGTGAAATTTCATCTGGATTACATATATTACCGACAAAACTTTCGTTGGTCCAATTAGCCTCTTTCAACCAGTACCATAGAATTGGCACTTGAGGTGTTAATATTTTTTTCTGATTGTACATTAAAAAATGTGAAAAAATTGGGAAGGACATTTTAATCCTTCTGATACTGTAAAGGGTACAGTGAAAATGTGATATCTTTTAGTTTAATTATCAGACTCTACCTTTGTAGTGTTCAGAACTTTAAGAGGTAAGGTGACAAGTAAAAGGACAGAAGGATGATTCTGCTTTCTCTTCTTACTCTCATTTGCTTCTCTAACCATGGTGATCTGTCCTCTCCCCACCCCCAGCACTTGACCTTGGTCTAATTTCTAGTATCCTCCTGCTGCTACTGTAACCCACTTGCAGAAAGAGTAACTTTTAGAACCTTCAGATCTAAACATCTGCCATCAAAGCACAGTATTAGGCAACTGGAAGGTTACTTAAGGCCACGAATCTGAAACAGTGAAAACCACAACAAAGAACATCTAACAGTTAGTTAGTGTTTACTGAATACATGCTATACGCTAGGTGGCAGGTACTAGGATTATTCTCATTTTGCAGATAAGCAAACTGAGACAAAGGGAGCTTAAATAACTTGCCTGAAGTCACATAACTAGGGAGTAAGGAGTTCAAACCCAGGCAGTGTGTTTCCGGATGCAATGGCTTTAACCCTTAGGCTATATCACAGCACACCAATGCCAGTGACCTTTTCTTCAATAAGTCCCTTGGAAGACACATGTGCAAAGGAAGTGTGACACAGAGCACCCAACAAGGACTGGAAAGCCTCTCTGCAACAGGGAGAAACCTGGTAATTGCATGGAGAGCATCTGAGTGCCCAAAGGCTTTATAGAATAGAGGCACAGAAAGGTGTACAAATAGAGGCAGGGCAGCAGGCAGAAACAGACCAGACAGCTGATGGGGTGCTTACCTCCAGGAGTAAGGACGGGGGGACTGGTGTTTATTTTAAAGAAAGAGAAACAGGCATTCTAGAAAACCTCCCAAGTGTCATAGCCTTTACAAGTGGGGATACGCATGCTAAGTTGTTGGGTAGAGGTGTGACACAATGAAAGGGGAGTTTTAGGAAGGATGAGCAAGGCAGAGTGGTGCAGAACAGACAGGAAGGGGATAGTGAGAGGAAGAAAACACTGAAGTCTATAATGTGAGTGGTAAAGGGAGGCTCCATGCCTGGCATCAATTGACAAAAAGGGACTTTAGGCAGCAATAAAACAAGCAGCCCTTACGGATGTTTTCTTTATGGGAGTCCCTCAGTTCTTCCACTAAATCTGGATCCCCAGAGAGTCAGATCCAACATTATACTTGGAGAAATGCCTTCAGGGGTATAATGAGATATTCATATCTCATGTTATGTGTTGGGGAGGGTGGACCTAGAAGAGAGATCATTTTCTTCTGGCTCTCACAGAGACACGGGTATGACGTCACTGGTTTCAATAGGCTGCAGAAGATGGCATTTCTTTTCCATTGCAAGGAAAGCTGAGTTACAAGGATGGATGTGGCGGGTTTAACCCAACAAGGACACTCAGATGAGAGGACACTCTTTATGGGGAAGGTGTCACGTGAGCTCTCTAAAGAGCAGATAATTTATTCAGATATGAGCAGATTCACTGCTCATTAATCAAGAAATGGATTTCGGAACAAGATTATCTAAAAGATACAGGGATGCTGGAGAAATATAATGCCAAACTGGAGAACTCAATCCCTAGTCAGATATTTACAGATCAGCAGGAAGTAAAGCAAGCCTTAAGGAAACATGAGTATCATATTTAGAAGATGGAAGAATCTATACTGAAACTCTTAAGCAAAACAAAACAGGTAACAGTAGCAAAAAATACCGAAGTGAATTCTTTTCCATTTTCTCATTTCAATGCTACATCTGACAGTATTTTGTTTCATCAATTGCACTTAATAATTTGCAGAAGTCTCCTCTCAATGATAGGAAAGGCAAACAATTTCCTAAAAATTACATTAGACTTAATCAATTTCTTACCTTAATGAATTAACTTTGAGTATCACCAAATATACGAACATCAATCACCTCTAATCTATTGCCCAAGATATGAGCTGCTGCTGATAAACTTCTTAGTTTCAGTTTAAGATAATTTATCTTATTAAACTCCTTCAATAGGTAGTTTAAAACCTGCATGCATTGTGTGTAACCTAAGTGAGAAAAGGCAATTTACACATTTTCAATTGAAGGGTGGTAGTTAACTCACCTAAATCTTTACTTGTATAGCAAATAAGCAAGCAAGCTGTTTTAAATAAAAGTATATGCCTCTATATTACTAGACTGCAGGGAGAAAAAGTCTAGCGTTAATAATATTCTTGGAATATTCGCTCCAAAAGCGAAATCACTTCAGATGCAAGTGGTAATACATTTTAGAACAAACTCCATATGAACCAGTAGTTCTCTAACCTGGTTGCACATTAGGATTACTTGGTGCATACCTCGATTAAAAAAAGAAAAGAATTACTTGGTGCAGTTTCAAAAATACTCATACCCACGCCCCACTCCGGACCAGTGAGGCCCAATAGACCCTTCTGTGATTATGAAATTTTTGTTCTGTCTGATACGCTGGTCACTAGCCATCCATGCTAATGAACACTTGAGATGTGGCTAGTGAAACAGGATCACTGAATTTTTAATTTCATTTAACCTTCATTGATTTAAATGTAAGTAGCCACTGTGGCTAGAGGCTACTCGGTTGGACAGTACAGGTATAGATCCAGCCAGTTGGACTCTAGGGTTGAGGCACAGGCACTGGTAGGTTTACAAAGCTCTCCGGGGGATTCTAACGTGCAGTCCAGGATGAGAACCATTGTAATGGCCTGGGATTAAGGAAACCATCAGGGGTGGCAAATTCCATGCACTTTTCCCATAAGACATTATTTTTCTCCAGACCCACAAAGCATTTGCCATGCACCATTGCCTCACTCCCTCCTGCCTCAACTCCCTTTTCTCGCACCCCTCCACACTCCCATGTGAAAGGTGGACTGTCTGCCTATTCTTTTATTCACTGACTCTGCCAGATTTCTCTGATACCAAAGGTAGAGTCGTATCCTTGTCCCTTCTCTTTCACAGGCAGCAGAAACGAAACCTAATAATGCCACCGATTAAGAATTAAATCCCCTTTTAGGGTTTTCTATATATAGTAACATGTCCTCAGCATATAGTGACATTTTTACCTCTTCTTTTCCAACTTTGATCCCTTTGATTTCTCTCTCTTGCCTGATTGCTGTGGCTAGGACTTCCAAGACTATGTTGAATACGAGAGTGGGCAGCCTTGTCTTTTCCCAGATTTTAGTGGGAAGCTTTTGAGTTTTTTACCGTTGAGTGCTATGCTGGCTGTAGGTTTGTCATATATAGCTTTTATTATGTTGAGATATGTTCCCTCTATACCCACTTTGGCAAGAGTTTTTATCATAAATGGGTGTTGAATTTTATCAAAAGCTTTCTCTGCATCTATTGAGATGATCAAGTGTTTTTTGTCCTTTCTCTTGTTGATGTGATGTATTACATTGATTGATTTGCATATGTTGAACCACCCTTGTGTCCAATAGGCACATGAAAAAATGTTCAATATCACTAATTATCAGAGAAATGCAAATCAAAACTACAATGAGGTATCACCTCACACCAGTCAGAGTAGCCATCATTCGAAAGTCCACAAATGACAAATGCTGGAGAGGCTGTGGAGAAAAGGGAACCCTCCTACACTGCTGGAGGGAATGCAGGTTGGTGCAGCCACTGTGGAAAACAGTATGGAGATTCCTCAAAAGACTAGGAATAGAGTTACCATATGACCCAGGAATCCCACTCCTGGGCATATATCCAGAAGGAACCCTACTTCAAAAAGACACCTGCACCCCAATGTTCATAGCTGCACTATTTACAATAGCCAAGACATGGAAACAGCCTAAATGTCCATCGACAGATGACTGGATAAAGAAGTGGTGGTATATTTATACAATGGAATACTATCCAGCCATAAAAATGGACAATATAACACCATTTGCAGCAACATGGATGCTCCTGGAGAATGTCATTCTAAGTGAAGTAAGCCAGAAAGAGAAAGAAAAATACCATATGAGATCACTCATATGTGGAATCTAAACAAACAAACAAACATAATTACAAAACAGAAACAGACTCATAGACATAGAATACAAACTTGTGGTTGCCAAGGGGGCAGGGGGTGGGAAGGGATAGACTGGGAGTTCAAAATGTAGAATAGATAAACAAGATTATACTGTATAGCACAGGGAAATATATGCAAGATCTTATGGTAGCTCACAGAGAAAAAAATGTGACGATGAATATATGTATGTTTATATATAACTGAAAAATTGTGCTCTACACTAGAATTTGACACAACATTGTAAAATAATTATAAATCAATCAAAAATGTTTAAAAAAAAGAATTAAATCCCCAAATTTGTACACCCATAATTTCAAATTGTTTTTCACTTGCACAAGCTTGATCCAGGTGCTACTTTCTATGATTTGTGCAGTGGGCATGATGGGGAATATTTCTAACAGTAGTGCAGTTAAGCAGCCACTGTCTTTGGAACAGTGTAATAAACAGGTCTCACCTGCTCATTTGTGGCTATTGCCTTCAAATGGGCTGTAATATCACAGCACAATGGTTGCAGGGAGAGCTCTGTAGCCCTGCCACCTGGCTTTGAATTTCAGCTCAGCCCACAACTAGCCATGTGAGTATCTAACCATTCTAAGCCTCAGTTCCCTGCTCTGTAAAGTGGAGATAAAAACAGTGCTTACGGAGGATGGAGCGATGCATGCAACATGCATGATAAATGAGACATGTGCTCCACACACACTCTCCTAGGTCCAGATTTTGATAACCCCTGACATGCATGCACACACGCGCGCGCGCACACACACACACACACACTCAATTTTGGGGTAAGTATAGCAAATAACAGGATAAACTTTTGGGAGGAAGTCATAGAATTCATAAAAGCACATCCCAAGCAATGATTAATTAATGTGGCAATATGAAGATAATTTGAAAAATAGTTACAAGTAAAAAAAAATATGATAATGTGATTTTGTGAAATATTGAACTTATTTAATGAGTTTAATTTTGATTGATTTCCATACCACCAGCTAATATTAATGGGACAAGGAAGTGTGTGCTAATAAATATAAACATCACTGTATTCATAAAAATGGTAAGACTCAGAATTCCAGAGTTCAGTGATATTAACACAAAAAGCATACTGCATAATTTTCAGGCACATAATCACTTTGTCGACCTTTTGGTAATCTCAACTGTTGTAGCCAGACAACATGTTCCAAGGTCATTTTCACTCACAGGCACTATTGATTTATTTTCCTGAAAACCAATTAAGAATTAAATTCCCAAATATGTGAATATGTGCACCCATAATTTAAAACTGTTTTTCACTTGCAGAAGCTTGACCCAGATGCCACTTTCTACGATTTCTGCCACGTTCCTGATTTATGTATTTGTCTATGGATAGAAAAAACATTTAATGTAAGAAGATATAAAAGTACAACCCATTAGGACCATGAGGGTTTGTAGCCAACACAACTGTTAATGGTAAGGATTGCTTGTCAATGACTCACAGCACAGATAAGCTAAGCTGGGAGCCATGCTCCATCCGCAGGAGATTTAGATATGTGAGGAACAACTAATATTTCTGGTGAATGTAAATATGTACTCATTCTTATTCCTAGCTCTAATTGTGTATTCCCTGCTTCAATCATTAAAGAATTTAATGAGGTAAGGTATATTAATATGTACCCATTTCACAGATCAAGAAAGACATCAAGCACTGGGAGGTTAACTTGTCCAAGGAAACAGATTGTAAGTGACAGAGCCAGGATTCAAACTGATACAATGACAAAGATGAGTGGTTGCACTAGAGATGTGTGACTCTCAAGGCCAATGTTTATGACCTGGCCCTTCACAGAAAAAGTTTGTTGACCGTGTTCTGGACCTGCTGAAATCACCAGACCTGTAGCATAGGAAATGACAGAGTTTCATGAAGTTTCCCTATTTCAAACAGCAAAGAAACCCCATCTTTTTACAACTACCATTGCAACATGATGTATATCTGAGCAGATGAGTCTATAAAGATTTCTCAGTAGCATATTTTTCCTTCACGTTTCTCTCGAGGCTCCAAATGACCTAGACACTGAGAGACGTAGGGAATAACTCATGCCATCTCACTGCAAGAGGGAGCTCAAGGACTGTGGATGTTTAGATATCAGTTATTTTCCCAGAAAACCTTAACTTCATAGGATACCTCCCTTGTCTGTAAGCATCACACTCACCACTCCCGTCCTCACTTTCAGCTATTTCTTGACTTATTTAAACATTAGAAAGCTATTTGATTCTTTACACTGGGCCCTTTTCGCTCTGGCTAGATTGTACATTCCAGAAGGACAGACATAGCATTTTCATTTTGTGCTTCTGCGTATTTGTTGATTGAAAGAAAGCTTTTGGGAAAGTACACTTCTGCATCTATACTGAAAGCCATTTGTGTCCATTAGCATGGAAACAAGACCAGCGGGTAATATTTATATTTAGGACATTTGTTCCAAAGTAGCTAAAATCACTTCCAGTAAAAATGAAAAAAAGATCTCGCTTCCTGGCTTTTACTATTAAGTGTCAAAACATGTAAAAGGAGCAACTGAACAGAGAGAAAGTAATTTGCAGGATGATACAAAATGCCGGGTATGACATAAAAACAAGCCATCAGCAATTACTGGCACAGAGCTGAGTTTTCAGTTGCCATTTTCCAGACTTTCTTCCCCAGAAATATTTTCTCTTCAATATAGTACTTTTAAAATGATAAATTGAGATGTGTTCCACCAGACCTGGCTAAGTAATTTTGCTTTGATGTAAGGAAAACAATGTTCCCTTTGAGCAATGAAACATACAGAAACTGAAGTTTTAAAAAAAAATAAATTATGGTAAAATATTACCAGGGCTTGGAGAGTCATAACGAATGGGTACAATTTTTTTTAGATTCCACATATAATCATATGATATTTGTCTTTCTCTGTCTGACTTACTTCACTTAATATGATAATCTCTAGGTCTATCCATGTTGCTGCAAATGGCATTATTTCATTTTCTTTTATGGCTGAGTAGTATTCCATTGTATAAATACAAAACATCTTCTTTATCCAGTCTTCTGTTGATGGACATTTAGGTTGCTTCCATGTCTTGGCTATTGTAAACAGTGCTGCTATGAACACTGGGGTGCATGTATCTTTTTAAATTGAGTTTTCTCTGGATATATGCCCAGGAGTGGGATTGCTGGACTTTAGGGTAAGTCTATTTTTAGTTTTTTAAGGAACCTCCATACTGTCCTCCATAGTGGCTGCACCAACTTATGTTAATGGGTGCATTTTTAATAGATTGTTTCTTGGAGCAGTTTCAGTTTCATAGCAAACTCAAGTAAAAGGTTCAACGATCTCCCATATACCCCTTACCCTCACCTGTGCATAGCCTCCCTCATTGCCAACATCCCCACCAGAGCGGCCCATTTGTTGCAATTGATAAACCTACACTGACATATCATAATCATCCTAAGTCCATAGTCTGCTTTGTGTTGTATGTTCTACTGGTCTGGACAAATGTGTAATGAGATGTATTCACAATTATAGTATCAGACAGAGTAGTTTCACTGCCCTAAAAATCCTCTGTGCTGTATCTATTCATCCTTCTCTTACCCCAGCCCCTGACAACCACTGAGCTTTTCATTGTGTTCATAGCTTTGTCTTTTCCAAAATGTCATCTAGTTGGAATCATGCAGTACTTAGTCTTTTCAGATTGGCTTCTTTCACTATGCATATAACTTTCCTTCATGTCTTTTCACAGCTTGATAGATCATTTCTCTTTAGGGCTAATAGCCTATTGTCTGGATGGACCACAGTTTATTTATCCATTCACGTGCTGAAGGACATCTTGGTTGCTCCTAAGTTTTAGCAATTATGAATAAACATCCATGTGCAGGTATTCCAGTGGACGTAAGTTTTCAACTCCTTTGGGTAAATACTAAGGAGTGTGATTGCTGGATCATACAGTAAGAGTATATTTAGTTTTATAGAAACTGCTAAACTGTCTTCCAAAGCACCTATACCATTTTGTATTCTCACCAGCAATGTATGAGAGTTCCTGTCACTCTGCATCTTCACCAGCACTTGGTGTTGTCAGTGTTCTGGATCTGGGCCATTATAGTAGGCCTATAGTGGTATCTCATTGTTGTTTCAACTTCCATTTCCCTGATCATATATTATGTGAAGCATTTTTTTGTGTGCTTATTTGCTATCTGTATATCTTCTTTGGTAAATTGTCTGTTATGTCTTTGGCTTATTTCTTTTTAAATAGGGTTGTCTGCTTTCTTACTGTTGAGTTTTAAGAGATCTTTATATATTTTGGACATCAATCCTTTATCAGATGTGTCTTTTGCAAATATTTTCTCCCAGTCTATGACCTGTTTTCTCATTCTCTTGACATTGTCTTTCACTGAGCAGAAACTTTCAATTTAAATGAAGTCTAGCTTATCAATTTTCTATTTCATGGAGCATGGCTTTGGTGTTGTATCTAGAAAGTCATCTCCATACCCAAGGTCATATGGTTTTTTTTCTGTTATTTTCTTTGACTTTTATAGTTTTGCATTTTACATTTAGGGCTGTGATCCACTTCAAGTTAATTTTTGTGAAGGGTGTAAGATCTAGGTCTAGAGTCAATTTTTTGTTTGTGGATGTCCAGTTGTCCCAGCACTAATTATTGAAGAGACTATCTTTGCTCCACTGTATTGCCTTTGCTCTTTTGGCAAAGATCAGTTGATTGTATTTATGCAGGTCTATTTCTGGGATCTCTATTCTGTTCCATTGATCTATGTGCCTATTCTCTTGCCGATACCACACTGTCTTGATGACTGGCATTTTATACTAAGTCTTGAAGTCAGGTAGTGTCAGTCCTCCAACTTTCTTCTTCTTTTTCAGTATTGTGTTGGCTACTCGGGGTCTTTTGCTTCCTCATATAAACTTTAGAATCAGTTTGCCAATATCCACAAAATAACTTGCTGGGATTTTGATTGGGATTGCCTTGAATCTGTAGATCAAATTGCAAACTGACATCTTGACACTGTTGAATCCTCCTACCCATGAACATGTGATATCTCTCCATTTATTTAGTTCTTCTTTGTTTTTATTCATCAAACTTTTGTAGTTTCCCTCATATGGATGTTGTACAAATTTCATTACATTTCTACTTAAGTATTTCATTTTGGGGAGGGGCACTAATGTCAATAGTATTGTGGTATTAATTCCAAATTCCACTTGTTCATTGCTGATATATAGGAAAGCAATTAACTTTTGTATGTTAACCTTGTATCCTACAACCTTGCTATATGTGCTTATTAGTCCCAGGAACTTTTTTGTTGATTATTTCAGATCTTCTACATAAATAATCACATCATCTGTGAACCTCGTAGAGATCCAGGAGGTAAAACTCACAAAAGTTTGGAGGCCTCCTGATCACTGGGTTTCCCTGGGGTTTTTAACTCTCAGAGTTATCCACACTGAACCTCCAGCAATTCATCTATTACAGTTCAGGTTTCCCTAACCTGGTGCTGGTTCCCTTGGAGACTGCTGTTCCAATAATTTGTGATTCTCTGTATTTGCCTGTTGATCCCTCCAATTTTTGGAGGCAGCAGTTTGCCCTGTGACTTCACTTCTTTAATGGATCTAAGCAGAGTTGTTGATTTTTCAGTTTGTTCAGACCTGTACTTGTTAAGCAGAGTGATGTCTTCCAAGCTTCTTACATGCCAGATCAAATACCCAGAGTTCTGATGCAATTTTTTAAAGACAAAATTTGTATACTATAGAATTCACCATTTTAAAGTATACAATTCAGTGAGGTTTTTTTTTTTTTTTTGGTATATTCACAGATATATGCAACCATTACCATTATGTCGTATGGGTTATACCAATCTACACCCATTAGCAGTCACTCTCCATCTCCTCTCACCTCAGGCCCTGATCACCACTAATCTGCTCCATGTCTCTATAGATTTACCTATCTTGGACTTTTAATATAAGTGTAATTATATAATACATTGCCTTTTGTTTCTGGTTTCTTTCTCTTAGCATGCTTTCAGGATTCATCCATGTTGTAGCATGCATTAGTACTTCATTTCTTCTTATAGCTGAAAAAATTCATTGTATGAATGTACCAAATTTTGTTTAACCATTCATCAGTTGATGGATCTTTGGGTTGTTTTCACTTTTGGCCATTATGAATAAAGCTGCTGTGAATTTTCATGCACAAGTTTTCATGTGAACGTGTTTTCAATTCTCTTGGGTATATGCCTAGGACTGGAATTGCTGGATCATATGATAGCTCTATAAATAGCTAAATAAAAGCAACAACGAAAACTTAATATGAGTCCAAACACCAAGATTTAAAAATATTTTTAAAGGCAAAACTCATTTTCCACCTCATTCCTTTCATGTGAGATAAAATATCAACTGCAAGCAAACCCATCCAATGCTTCCACTTCATATAGATTGGCTTTTGGAGCTTTTACCAAGTAGTGAGAAGGAATACAATTCTTTGGTTTCTTTTTTTTCACAAGCTGATGATCATGAGTGGCTTGAAATTTTTAAACATTTCTCGTGTTCATTTTTTTTAAAGAAATTGAGCCAGGTAATAGTTATACCAAAAAAGAGCAAATAAACTCTTTGAATCCCTTTATGTTCACATTTTAATTCCAGTGACTAATTGTTGATGTCTAGCCTGGCAATTTTATGTATTGAAGTACAGTTCCAAGCCTAGTTCCTTTCAAGGAGATGTTCTTGTCTAGACAAGGAGAGGAGGTGAAAACAAAATAAAATAGTGCACAGAACAGTTCCAGAGCCTTGTTTTAACTACTGATGTGTTCTTTGATTTTATTTTTCTTGAGGTGAGGAAAAGCCGGAAGAGCTTAATATCTCTTGCAAGATAGTCATTCTATAAGCAAGTAAACAAGAAAGATAATCACCTGAGCTTCTTTCTGGCTCTACAAACATTACCTCACAACCTCCACTGTTGAGAAATGGAGAAGCCACTGAGACAGATAATGTGGCTGGTAGAATAATGACCCCCAAAGATATTCACACCCTAATCCCTGAAACCTGGAAATACAGCTGACCCTTGAACAACAAGGGTTTGAAGTGTGCAGGTCCACGTACATGCAGATTTTTTTCCCCAAGAGTAAATATTAACAGTAATACACGTTCTGTGGTTGGCTGAACCTGTGGATGTGGAAGAGCATGTGCAGAGCAACCAGGTTTACCGAGGGCCACTGTGAGTTATATGAAAATTCTCCACTGCGCAGGGATCCGTGCCCCTAACCGCCTCCACACTGTTCAAGGGTCAACTGTATGTTGCCTTACATGGCAAAAGGGACTTTGCTGATGCAATTAAATTAATGACTTTCAGACGTGGAGAGTCCCCTGGATTACCCAGTGGGCCCAATATAAACACAGTGGCCCTTGAAATAGAAGCAGACTTCAGAGTGAGAGGGAGATGTGACTATGGAAAACTGGCCAGAGAGATGCAACATTTCTGGCTTTGAAATGGGAGACAGGGTGCCATGAGCCTAGGAATGTGGGTGGCTTCTAAAAGCTAGAAAAGGCAAAGACAGGGATTCTCCCCTAGAGCCTCCAGGAGGAATGCAGCCCTGTCACCACTTCATTTTAATCCAGTGAGACCTGTGTCATATTGTAACCTACAGAGCTGTAAGATAGCAAGTGTGTGTTGTTTTAAGCCACTAAGTTTGTAGTAATTTGTTGCAGCAGCCATAGAAAATGCATACAGAGGGAATCAGAAAACGAACTCATAAACCAATGCAGGATTTCTCAAACTGTTCCATGATCAAATAAGTGTGAGAAAGTTGTTGATGTTAAGCCCATCTTAGGGTCGCAAGAACTCTAAGGAAAACTTGAGAAGTCCTGCAGAGGGAAAATTGTACCTCAGAGTATCTTCTAATTACATTTGCTATAATCTCACTTCCTTTTCAGAACATCTCTTCACATCCCTCAGATTCCTCAGAATGTAGCTGGGAAACGCTGAATTAATCTCACCTGCCCAGTTGAGAACCTGAGGCCCAAAGGGAAGAAGTGACTCGCCAAGATGGCATTTTGGCAACACAAAGACACAGCCCTGGCCCCCACGCGCCTCATCTAGAACCCAGTCCCATATGCCACTCTGTCCCGCTGACAAGAAGACAACGTTTCCTGACGCCCATGTTTATCTCAGACCTCTGCTGGGAGAAGAGGCCACGCGGTGAT
The DNA here is from genome assembly GCF_009834535.1 of Camelus ferus. Lineage (NCBI taxonomy): Eukaryota > Metazoa > Chordata > Mammalia > Artiodactyla > Camelidae > Camelus > Camelus ferus. Next base: position 14,912,423 of record NC_045732.1, read on the forward strand.
AATCAGCTCAACAAAGCCCATAACAGGTAAAATTCTCTACTCAATAATATCAGAAACCATATGGCTGCTTTAGCACTGAACTCATTTTATTATTCAAAATAACAATGCTCAACAAACTATTGAAAATTTACTAATTTCATGTTAACAAGAAGAACGCGATCATGTATTTCCCCACGGCGATTTAGCACATTCTTAAAAACGTCTAATTCTGCTGCCAACGTCCATTTTCCCCAAATTCTGGTTTCCATAAATGCTAATCTGAGAAAGAACAGAGGTAAAACCAAATGCCGCTGTTCCCCTTCATAGCACTTAAATAACGCTTTCCCCACATTCCCCACTGCCTGTTCCAAGAGCACTGTCCTTTGATGTTTTTCAAATACACGTTATCCACATCGTTTTCTGGAAAGTGAATACCCTTTTCCACCGCCTCAGTTTTAAATAATAATAAGAAGAAAGATTACGACTGAAAAATCTAACAACTTAGAATACTTATTTTGTGCCAAAGACTGCTACGTGCTTCACATGAGGAATCTCATTTAATCTTTACAAGAACCGATTAAGGTAAGTATTACTATTAATATCTCTATTTTAGAGATGAGCCAACTGAGGCATAGAGAATTTGGGTACTTTGCCCAAGGGCACATGACAAGAAGTAGTGGAGTCAGAATCTAAACATAATCTGATTTAGAGCTAGGGTCCTCTGTAAGCAGGACCCTGGTGGTTCTCAAATGGGGGTGATTCTACCTCTCAGGGGACATTTGGGAATACCTGGAGGCATTCCGGGTTGTCACAACTGAAGGGTGGATGCCATGGCGTCTGGCGGTGGAGACCAGGGATGCTGCTCACCGTCCTGCAGTGCACAGGACGCCCCCAAACATAGAATGGTCCCACTCTAAGTGTCAAGAGCTCCCAGGTTAGGAAACACTGTCCAAGCCAAATGCTTCCCAAGGACGGGGCATTTGGAATGGGCCAACTGTTGGTAAGATAGGTGATTCTCATTAGAATGGATATACATTCTACCCGGAAAATGAGGTTATCTGAATCAGGAGTGGAGGACACTTGGAGCCATGGGGTTCATTTGGTACATCTTGTTGTAGCATCAATTTACTCAGTAGTTTCAGCTGGTAATTTCACACTATGCCCTGGCATCCTGGAACACTAGGTTATTTTAATTTATTTTGATTTTTAAATATTTTATTTATTTATTGTTGTATTATTTTTATTTTTATTTTGCTGGGGCAGTGTAATTAGGTTTGTTTATTTTTAGAGGAGGTACTGGGGATTGAACCCAGGACCTTGTGCATTCCAAGCACGCACTCTACTTGAACTATACCCTCCCCCACTAGGTTATTTTAATGTTTGTCCTTCAGCGGACACATGAGAGAGACATTAGCCCACTAGGGAATGTCTGAAAAGGGCCAAAAAGAAGATTGTGGTTTCATTAGCCTTGCCTTTTAGCCCAGAAGACACAACAGCAGCGTCTGTGTCACAGATAATGGCAATAGCAAAGGGATGCAACCACGATGGGTTGCTTGGGATGCAGACCAACTTAAAATATTTTTGGAGAGCAGTTCGGCATATCTACTCAAAATGTAATCGTGCATACCATTTGACCCAGCAATTCTATTTCTAAGAATGTATTTTATAGAAATAATTACTAGATAAATTCACAAAGATATTCACTTCAACACCATCTCTGATAGAAAAAAAACAATGAAAACAACAGAAACTCATGCACATGTTCACCAAAACATGTGTACAAGAATGTTCACAGCATTTGCAACAGCCAAAGACTATAAACTATGCAAATGTTCATCAAAGTAGAAAGGATTTATTGTGGTATAGCCACACAATGGAATACTGCATAGCAATAAGAATGAATAAACAAACCCCACCCCCCTGCAACAATATAGATGAATCCCACAGACATCATGTTCAGCAAAACAAGTCTGACACAAAAGAGAACATACTGTATATGAAACCACTAATAAAAAGTATAAAAACGGGCAAATCTGTGCTATGAAAAGACAGATTAGGAGTTATTCTTGAGCCGAAGTGACTGGAAAGGAGTGCAAGAGGGGCTCCAGGGTGCTGGTCATGTTGTTTTCTCATCTGGCATAGGTGTGTTCACTTTATGGAAACTCATTAAGCTGTAAGCTTACGATATGTGCACTTTTCTACATGTACATTCTATTCTCTCTCTCTCCATATGTGTGTGTGTGTGTGTGTGTGTGTGTGTGTGTGTGTATGTGTAAACATCGACAACCTAAGTATCCATCAATGGGTGATTAGCCACGTAAACCATGGAATCCGATATCCACTCAAAAGAATCCCGTGTAGCCATTAAGAAAAATGAAGTGGACCTCTCTGTATAAACTTGGAAAGATGTTCACTATAATAGAAAGTTAAACAAGGAAGTTGCAGAACCCCATGATAATATGGCTATTATAATTTTGACAGGAAATACATGTTTGTTAGTGTAAGCACAGAAAGAGCAGAAATTATATTCTCAAATGGCTAATAGTAGCTATCGCTTGAGGATGGGATTCTTAGGGATTTTGACATTCTGCCTAATGCATTTCAATATTGTTTGAATCTGTTAACAAACATTTATCACGTCTGTACTCAGAGAAAAAGAACATAGAGAAAATGAAGATGAACAAAATATGTCTTACTTTTGAGATCATTATTATTTCATCATTCAGGAAGAGGAGTGATTTTGCTGGATGAAGGAAATGATAATGGAATAAACCTAGTGCCTTGCTTGCAGGGTTGCTAACTGAACCCAGTGAGGGAGGTCACGTTGGTTTGTTGCTGGCAATCTTTACAATTGATCCAAATTAACACTTGTTTGCTGGGCTGCACCACATTCAAATCTAGTTGTGGTGTAGCAACCACAAACAGGATTCTTGGCCACACAAAGAATCTGTCTACAAAACAGCTAAACAACTGGATTTGTTTGATTAAATGAACAAAACCATATATTCAGAGGAAGGAAAAATCAAAACAGCTACACCCAAAGTAACCTACTCAGATGGGTGGTTCATGAAATGCACTCCTTCACTGAATTAACATTTTAGCAGCCTCCTGCAGACTCTGTGAGATACTCTGTTTGAAATGAAATACTCATGGATAAACCAAGAGCCCATGAAAAACACTTTTTTGCCCATCATCAGCAAATGTTTTCTGCATGCTCAACGTGGATCTGCCACCATGCTAAAACTCTGTGGTCTGATCCTCCTATTTTATAATCAATTGCAAATGTTATTGGGTCGAGTGTACTTAATTCCACCCAGGGCACTGAATGGAACTTCACTTAAAAGAAAAAAAACCCCACTGGTAAAATCCCACTGATTTGGGCAAAGTTGATAAAACTACAACTTTTCATATACAGCAAATGTCTATGAGACACATATCACAATTCATAACATGGAATAGATTGTGTCTCATGGAGTTCAACCCAGGCTGCACATTATATTCAACTGCAACAGAATTTCTGGAGGTGGCACCCAGCCATCAATATTTTTAAAAGCTCCCCAGGTGATTCAAAAGCACAATGAACTGGAGCCATTGCTCAGACGAATTAAATCAGAAGCTAGGTGGAATGCGACCCAGACATGAGTGTTATTTAAAAGCTACACAAGTGCTTCTAAAGTGCAGTCTGCATCGAGATCCATTTCTTCCAAATTTATATTATAAAAGAAGTCAAAGATGGCCCTTCAAGAAGCATTTTGTAAAGAGATCCAATATTACTTGGTTTCAGCTTGTGCACTTTACTAGAAAATTGATCACAAGGTGACATTCTACCATGTTATGGTTTCAGATGTTTCAGCTAATATGTGTGTGTGTGTGTGTGTGTGTGTGTGTATACATATTAGCTCCCCATTTGTTAAGTGCTTAGTAGGCTTAAACACTGCTCCACGTACTCTATTTAGAGCATTTCACTTAATCCCTACAACAATTCTATAAAGAACTGAGTGGGAACAGATCTTTCCAGATGAACCATCATACAGAAAGGTTTTTTTTCCAGTTTTGCTTTTGCTCAATTTTATAGCTGATCTGTTAGACCTATACTCTTTCAGATGCTTTATCTAGTTCACCTCTTAATGGACAGGGTGGGAGACTAGGATAAGGAAAAAAATCTTATAAATATGCATATTTAAACTTGAAAACATCTTTGGATTTTTTTTTTAAACAAACTTTTAAAATAATTTTAAGTCAGCATGAGTTTAAGGCATTCAGTACCATCCCTGATATAAACAAGAGTTAAAAGCAACATTCCGTAATTGCTATAGTCCATGAGAAATAAGAAAATTTATGTTTGGTATTCACAGAGAAGCCACTGTGTAACAGCAACCTACTTCTAAACACAATTCAAGTTGACTAACCTTAGTCTGATAGCGCTGCCATACACAGGGTATCAAGTCCCAGACAGTCAAGGTTACATAGACTTAGGTAGTTTGAGAAAATACTTTCTTAAAATTGAGAGCAGGAAACGTGCCAGTTATTACCTCAATAATTTTAATATTCTCACTCTGAGCAGGGCAGATCTTGAGAACTAGAACAAACCATAGACATGATTCCCTTCAGCCCATTCATTTATAAATGGGCTACCAGGGAGGAAGACGGCATCCTCCACGCACGCATTTCTGAACGGGAAAGAGGTCAGCTAAAAAGCTGACTTTCTGAAATTTACATATTTCTGAAGCCTTCGGGCTTCCTCTCTTTCTCCCATTCCTTAGACTCAGTTAGTTTAGTAGGATGTGATTAAACCGTGACTGCCCACTTGCTTTCATTAGTTGTGGTATAAATCAAATCTCATGCTTCTTTTTGCTTCTCAAGGTGTGCTTATAATCTGCAGAATAACTTTAATGCTGAATTAAGCAAATTCTTTGAGAACCATTAATGCACTTCTATGGTTGGTGTCTAGAACATGCCAAATCCAAATTTTTGAATTGTTGGCAGCATGGTTCTAATCTTTTATAATGAAGGTAAAGACCACAGCACATACCATTTTATTTTTTTTTAAATAACAATTTCAATCTTCTTTTTAATACCCTGAAAAATGGGTGATTTTTCCCACTAGATATTTTTTGAACAATAATTTTATCTAAATAACTGTTGTGCTTTTTTCCCCCTATTTATCTCTTCACTATTTTCTAAACGGAGTCACAGAATTTTAGAACTCAGGTTTCGTTGTTCAGACCCATCCCACTTCCTATACCTCTACATCCAATTCAGTTCTTCAGTTAACTGTAGATCTGTGGCATCTGTTTAACTTTATTTCAAGTAAAAATGTCTTAAAATAAAATGCATGTGAGTAGAGAGTGACTTAAATTCTAGTGTTCCTCCTGACTTATTTATTTCCTTGCAATTATACCCACTTCAGATCTAGTTAATATTCCAAAAAGACATACCATTCATGATGTGACTTTTTAAATAGAGATTTGGAAGTAATTCTCAACTACTATCATTGAATTTTCTATAATTTAGGGCTTTGATGAAGAGGATACTAGCTGAAAAGCTGCTTAGGGATATACAACACAGCCAGAACTGGTGACATTGCCCATACTTAGGTCTTACCACATATTTCTTGTTCCCTATAGAATTAGCAGATCATATGAAAACAGTATTCTAGCCTTTTACACTTCTGTCCCTATAGGTAATTTCTTAAGAGATGAGGATGAAAGGCATGCTACTAAACTGTAGCAATGTAAGAATTTTCTGTCCAAGAATAATAAAAGAAATTCTGCATATCAAATATGTGAGACTGATAATTCCCAACCCTTTGGGTAGCGAACTATTTCCTTTGTTTCTTTAAATTTGCTCTCTTTCATCCTCGAGCAGTTAGTAAAATTGTCACTCAATATTGGAAATCACATTTAGTAAGAGTCAAATGTATACTGAAGACTTCACTAGCTTCCCTTACTGATGGTTCCCTCATTGTCCAGGGAGTCAGGAAAGTGTAAAAAAGAGTCAAGAACATTGGCTAAGGTCAGGCACCGTGGGTCAATGGCCCAACCACAATTCTGACCTATGCTGTCCTCTGCCAAAGCCAAGTTCCCTCCCAGCCTATTGTTTCTGTTGGGAAACTACCAATCTGTGTTTGTGTACATCGAACCTCGTCAGGAAAGTGTAACTTACTTTGGTATATTTTGCCTAATAAGCAGAGATACAAACGCTTGTTTTTACATTACTGTGTTACCTCTGTTAATACAGACGTAACATTTTCACTCCCGACAGTTACCAGTTAATTAGAACCCAAACAACATACTATCTATCCATCTGCGTATCATTTCCCTTTTTGAAAATTGCTCCACCAGATATTTAGCAAATGCTTACAGACCTTTCAAATTACAAGCTGTATAAAGTCTCTCTGTGGATGCTTATCTTACTCCGAGTTTCTACTAGTGATCTAAAAGGGACCCTACCACTTTTAGAAAATTTTTTTAGTCTTCGATTTTTATGTTCAGCTTTTTTTTTTTGCCCTGAGAATGAACATTAAATAAACCTCACTTATCATCCTTGCTGAACATGAATGAGAAATATTATACCCTAAACTTCTTGTATCTCTCCTGCATTTGTTCCATTCACAAATTATTTAAAAGAAATAAAATCTTGGCTTCCCAGAGACTTTCAGGAATGAGTTCCTGCAATAACTACTGTTAACATTTTGGCGAGTATCTGCCAAATGGAGAAAGAGAGAGGGAGGGAGGGAGGGAAGGAAAGAAAAAAGAGAAGTGGGAGGAAGGAGAGGAGGAGAATCACTTTAGAGAAAGAGGACTATACAAATCTGTTTTTTCCACTTAACTATGTATCACAAACATCCTTCTATATCAACAGATACAGATTGATACCCTTTATATGTACCATAGTTGATCTGAACCTGCCCCCTATTGGCAGACATTTTGTTTTAGATTTTAGTTCATAAACACCTCCATCTGCTTTATATTGTCCTTGGAAACAGCAGGCACTGCCTATAATCTAATCTCTCCCTGATGACTCAGTGTGTGCATATCCCTCTAAGTACAGTCACTGCAGAAGCAGAAAGTACAGGACATCAGACTGAAAGACTGATGTGGTCCAATATACAATTAATAGGCCCCTTCCCAATCCAGCTGAAGAACTACTGGACTACTCTAGACGGCGGCCTTTCCCACAGCCTCCATGTCTTTTGCTGGCACCACTCTTCCTCTCCTCCCTCCTCACCCCTTTCTCATCCGCAAATACAGACTTGGGCACAGAGGGTGTTGGCTTCCTGAAGGTGAGAGGGATGATTTCTTCCAATACCCACTCCCAGCACTTTCCACCCCAACTAAGAGCGGAGAATTCTTCTAGGAGCTGTGAGCAGCTTGACAACTGGGCCGCTGTCTTACTCATCTTTGTACTCCAGTGCCAGTGACTGTGCTAGGCATATGCGAAGTGCTTGGTAATAGCTGCTGAAGTTATACTGCAGTTTTGGCCTTTGAGGGATATATTCAGAGCTTCAGACCTAGGACCATCTCCCTTCACTGCATCACTATTTTATTTCCTACTGCTTCATTGCTAAGTTTCCTGGTTTCTTTTCAGGACTCCTGTGGCTTGCTGAGCCTGTTACCCTCTTTGATCACCACCTTGAATGATGATGCATTTCCCACCTCTTCACGTGCCTTTCTTCCTTCTGGCTCCTTACCCCGGTTACTGCTTTTCTTATGCTCTTTATCCCCGGTCTACTCACTTATCAAATGTTGTTAGCCAGTAAAGGCTAACAGTAAACAGTAAAGGCTCTTTTCTTTTCCCATAACTTCAAACAACCAGCCAGAAACCATAGTTAATTTCAGAGTATTCTGGAATAGGTACTGATGGTTTGCAATCAATAAACTATGTGAATGTGAGGTTTTTGTTATTATTCTTTTCAAATTACACTTTGGGCTGAAGTGATTCCAGAAGCCTAAGAATCTAATGATAATAATAAAGCTTTATTATATTAAGCAAATAAACTCAGGCCCGAATAAGAAAAAAGCAATTGTATCTATTATAGTATATTTGCTTGCAATATATTACAGTTTTGAACTAACTGGTCAGAGCCAAATGTAATAAGGATCTTACAATAATTGATTCTAAACCTTTCATAGTATCTCCCTTTTTAGGTCCTTATCAGAGCCTATTTGCATGAAAGTTCATAGAAGCAGTTGACAGCAATGCTGAGTTATCCATCTTAGCTGTTTAAAAGGTGCATCTAAATCACCACAGGATTTCTTTGTCTTTGGAGACTCCACATTGATCAAGGACATTTTTAATATTTTCATTATGTCATGGATAACTTCTCTACATTTTCTTCAGTAAATTGACACATTTATCCAGCACTTACTCTGTAAAAGAGATATTTCTAGGTACAAAAGAGCTCCCAAGGAAGTATAAGACACAATACCTGACTTTCAAAGGTCGCAAAGGGGAGTCAGTGCATTTATTGGAATCAATTAGTGGTTCTGACGTGGCCCTGTGTCCTGAAGAGGGTACACTTCCACTCCAGCAAAACAAACAAACAGACAAAACAAACAAACAAAAACCATCCTGGAGAATGATATTCTCTTATTAGTAAATGTCTACAGAAGAAATATTTAAAAGCTGACTTTGGTTCCAGCTACTTTAGACAACCCACTCTTGAAATTATTCCAGAACACTGGACAGTCTTAGACCGGCTTTAAAAGAAGATTCCAGAGTTGAGCTCCTATAGGTGGTAAGAAAGGTTTCTGGAACTCATAACTTCTCACTTGTCCAAAGATCACTCCCATACCTTGACCACTGCTGAAAACTAGGAAGTTGAGCAAAGGGGGAAAACCCCAAAACAAAATAAAACATCCTCCCAGCATTCAAAAACCAAGGCCACAGACTGAAATGTCTGAGCTTTTCTCACAAGTGTGCCTCCAAGGCCGCCTGTGCTTAGAGCTTCCCTTCACTTGCCATTGGGCAGTCCACACATACTTCTAACAAGCTTGGGCATATGATTTTCCGTCGCGCTATAAATCAGAAACAGCAAATTAGAAGGGGAGAACTTGCTAGCATAAGCACTGTGGGAACAGCAAAATGTGATGGGTTGTAAGTCAAGAAAAAGAATAACTTATAAAAAATGGGCAAAAGAACTTTTTAAAAAATTATAAAGCACCACACAAAATTTTGATACATGTATAGTGCCTATTTTTTTGGTCTGTGGCCAGGCATTGCAGGAGGTGAACACATGTAAGATATGCTTCCTCTTGGAGCTCAAGGGTGCCTTGGCTCTTGCCTACCACGACCTCTCGTTACTAGAAGTATCTGATTGGGACAAAGTGAGGAGGTGTAATGGCAGCGGGTCAGATTCTGGCTGTGTGGGATTAATGCTTGCTTTCTCATCCCCAAACACTGGCAGGCAGGGGCCATCTGGTTCTTGATTTGTGCCAAAATGCCAGCCTGAGGTTTTTCCACATGAACTGCATGTTTTGCAGCCCTTCTTGATCTTACAGGAGTCAGGAGGGTCTTAGAACAGCTGTTTCTAGGCCAGAAGGTGCCTGAATGTAATATTTTTATAACCCTTTCTTGGACCCTCCTTCTTCCCACTATGCAAGAATGGAAACCTGTAATTTATAGGGGTATTTATTCACTCATCATTTTGAAGAAAAGCTTTTAGAAACAGCAATAAAATCCTGCATGTATTTGTCCCCTAAGTAACATAAATGGTCTTAGGTTCATAAGTATTCAACATATATATTTGAAATGAATGCACAAGTGAATGAAGACGTATCCTGGGGTCATTCCGCCACAGTTGTTCCAGAGATACTGCCATACAGGAAAATATTTTATGCTTTTGATCCTTTGTTAAATAGTGAAACTCAACCATCTAACTTTATTATCTTTTTTTTTTTTTTTGGTAAAGAACAATGTTACGTTTGTTAGAACCAAGGAATAATGATATAGCTACTTCTTTAAAATAAATTTGAATATATCAGCATGCGCAGTCAATTTATCTGCTGACTTAAAAACAGTCCGATGAAGTTTTTTTGCCTGTTAAACCTATTATTACCTATAATGAAAGACTCTCTATGCCCTGATCACAACATGCAGCCTTATATTTGATCATAGCTTCTAAACTTCATGATACAGAGATTTTTAGCTCTACTCAACACATTTTTCCTTCAGAAGCCTGATTGGTTGTTCTAGATGCCATGAATGGTATAAAATGAGCTCTTAGTTGGAAGAAATCTAAAGGATCAAGCAACTCTGAGTTTCAGATACAAACTTACTCTGAATACGTGTATTCAAAGGTATGTGGATTTTATTCATGATTTGGGATCTTTTCTATTGTACTTATTTCTTTTTCTGCATTTCATGTTCAGAAGATACAAATGTGTTCTGCATCTCTAATACTTTATGCTGTCAATATTCAGTTACTTCCTCAGTTGGACCATAATTAAATTAGACTCTGATTACTAAAATGAATTGTATTACTTTTCAATGCAGCAAAATGTTTGTCTATAGTTCTTTAAATTTTAGATCCAGCATCCCAAAGCACTTTTCAGGGCCAAATATCACAGTAAAATATTTATTTTAATTATGTATCAATTAAGCTAAAAATAATTTTTCACAGGCTGTGATCCACTACTTTGAAAAACATTTCATTTAATGGTATCAAGTGGAACCATCAACTAAATGGCTTTTCTCATTAACTCAAACTTTAAAAAACAGATTTAAGCGGTAGAAAATGTCAGTGTATTTTTCGTAGCTAGCATTATTACAGGTTACTCACTTCCTGTGTAAAATTTAAGGTATTTCTTCTGACAGCTCTCAAAGTCAGTCAATAATTTGCACCACAAAGCAATGTGCAATATTTTAGGATGGCTCATTTTGCTTCATGTTCCACGGGTCTTATTTGTGGAATAATCACAGTGTAGCATCAAACAAAAGGAAGATGTCATTAATTAAGTATGGACTCTTTAAAGTAAAAGTCATTCAAAATTTGTGAAATAATCACAGAATATTAGCACCGTTCTCTCTCACTGTGGTAAACCACACCGGGCGTCTGGAGCTCAGGGACGTTACCTGAGGGTCTTGCCTGAGGGTTAGAACACTTGAAACTAAGTGCTACTCCCTCCTTACTCTATTGTCTCAGATGATTGGTCTTTGTTTTCAACAGTTAGCAATGCTGAGGGGGACAGTAACAAAAAAAGTCTGTGCCTCCTGGTTCTAAAAGTATCCCGTACCGCGCACTTTGATGATCTTCTCCACTTTTAAAGCCTCTTTTAATCATTAATTATAAGCTACATCTGGCTTCTGTGACTCTGCAGGCTATAGAGGTGTAGGAAAATGGCATGTCAAGTCATGCAATGATAGATTATTTATGTCCCCACAGCTTGTTCAGCTCTTAATCTAAATGAAAAGCATCTTTATCACCACTGTCATTCCAGAAACAATAAAATGAGCTGAGAACTGGAAATCGTATAGGAATGAATCTCACAAGGAATGGGGAATGGTCCTATCCTTTTCACTAGCAACAGACTAACATGGATTATGTGGGTTTTATGAAGTATTCATTATGTCCATATTTGAGAAGAGATAAGAAAAGCGGGTGTTGACTTATATTTCAGGACCATCAAGAAATGGGGACCTGGATTTTGTTTGCCTGCCTCTTGGGAGCAGCCTTCTCTATGCCTGTGAGTAAAACGCTCCCTTCATAAGTCAATGTGCAATTTCACAAGCTTGGAAATAAAAATTTGCCCCACAGTTGGTAAGCTTTAGGGCTTAAAACAGCACAAGATCAGATTTCCTCATATGTCTCTGTGTTTAAGAAACACTTTGAAAAACTTATTATACTGAAAAAAATGGATTCCCTGAAGCCTCTGCCAAAGATTCTGATTCAGTACAGCTGGGGTGGGACCCAGGACTCTGCATTTTAACAAGCACCTCAGGAAATTCTATTGAAACAATTAACTTGTAAATATCATCACCCATCTCTAGATGAAGGAAACTTTTGGAAGGGACCCTTGAAAGGTCTCCAGAGAAACTACTTAATCAGCCTTAAGCAAATATTATTAAAAAACTCAATTTTTTCTAAAACTCAATTTCTCACAAGTGTCCAAATATCTTCTTGCTCTCCAAACTCCACTGCTGTTATCCTTCAGAGGGTAAGATTTTGTGTTAGGAATTCCTTTCTTGAACCATCTCCCTGTTCTGAGAGGCCTCATCCTTTTGGGTGCACCTGCTAAGTACATGACTTCTGTGTGGCTGTCCAGAATCCTACGTATGCCCGACACACATGGATATATTTTCCATTCAAATGCATCAAATACCAGGAAGTCTGACCAATTCTCTCTAAACATGGGTACATAAGAGATTAGATCACACGCAGGCAAGGCAGGATCCATCTGCTTTTCGGCGGCATAAAGAGCAGTTGATACAACCAGAAGCCAGCAAAGCTTGAATATCTGCCTCCTCTCTTCCTCTGTCCCCCATAAGACCAAGACTCTGTGCTCTGCCTTCCTGAAATCCTGCACTGTAGCAATTCCTAGTCCCCTGAGGGCCCGTGCATTACAAATTCAGCCCCTGTCCACTCCTCAATTCAACACCCCATTCTCTGAGGGCTTATACCAAGAAGACAGAAGAAAGGCAGTTAGCTAAAACTAAAATAATTCACAGTCAAATGAGAGGAATAAACTCTCTTATGAAATAGGGCATTTTAAAAGAATAGAGCCCTTCTGAAAAAAAAAATACATGTGTATATATGTGTATAACTGAATAGCTTTGCTGTACACTTGAAACTAACATTGTAAATTGACAACAGTACAAAAGTACAAAATAAGAATTTTAAAAAAAAGAAGAAGAACAGAGTCTTAATCAGCTCGCTGCCTGAGGGAGGTGATCTGCCTGATTCTCTGTCCTCTCCCTCTCCTCCACTCCAGGACCAATCAGAATTCCACATGCAGGCATCAATCACTTGGCCATCCACTTTAGACAAGACAGACAGTCCTGGTTTAGATAATTATTCAGGTTGTTTTTCATTTGAGCTTTACGATTGTTCTGCTATAGAAACATTGACAGAATAATAAAAAGATGACAGAATAAAAGAACTGTCCTAAATTTCATAAATCAACTCTTCATTTTCCATGGGATTTACACTGTTTCCACTTTAATGCACCCATCTTGTTTCCACATTCATTGATAATTCACACATAGCTGTCCTTTTGTTGTTGAGGTACTGTTTACTTTGCATGCCAATTATGAGTAATCTCCTTTCATACTTAAGCAAGTATCCACCTCCTGATCTATAAGGAAAGGTTGTGAGACAATTCTCTTCTTGTTGTATTTTGTAATCATGTAAGAGAAACATATCTCTCTTCCCAACATGGAGTGAGTTTCACCAAGGACTAAGATGATGGATGGGCTAGAGTAGAATTAATAGACAGGAGGGATGGAGGGGTATCTGAAGATCACTGGAGGTTAAATGTGCGCTGGTTTCTGCTTCCAGGTCTCTCACTCTAAGACTACAAGCCCAGGGGGAAATCATTTAGCTGTTATGGACCTCCTCAAAATAAGAGGGCTCCTTTCCTACACAGCGTACATGTTCAAACAAAAGTAGACCTCAGATATATTCTGCACTATATAGATTTTTAAAAAGTGGCTTCAGTCTCTCTAATGTGAACAATTGCATATTGACTTAATCTCTTCCTCTCTCTCTCTCCCTCCCTTTTCCTCTCCCTCTGCCTCTCCTCTCCCTCTTGTCTTCCTCTCCCTCATTATTTTTCTTCTCCTTTCCCCCTCCCTATAAAGCTACCACCTCATCCTGGGCACCCTGGTTATATCAACTTCAGCTATGAGGTAATTTTTCTCTTTACTAATTTTGACCATTGT